>NC_079200.1:7156922-7456922 GCF_029499605.1 Hyla sarda | reverse complement strand
TGTGTCCATGACATAGGTGATGACTCATGAACACAGCAGGACTAGTATGTGTCCAAGCAGGCGGGGGGGGGAGGGGCAGTTGTTTGACTGGATTTTTCACTATGAAATACTGAAAATTTTCTAATGAAAGCAATTACAAAACCTATTGGTTATACCTGCTTTACAACATATCAGAAGTTTTTGTATCTGACAGCGCCCATTTAAGAAATGCGCAGCGCTGCCATCTTACTGGTTGTCTCTGTTTGGAGGAGCTCAGCAGACGACGCTATTCCGTACAGCAGAATAAAGTGAATGGCGGCCTATGAATACATGTGATGTGCGCTTGAGGAGACCCTGCACAGGCAGTGTGAACGCCCCCTACAGGGGCATCAGTAACGGGACCTACCCCGGGTGTTTGTCCCTTAACCAGTTGAATATGGCTTCTTTATGGAAAGCTGCAGTCATCGCTCTTCTGCCGCTGCTCTGATGGATGTTTCCGATGGTCTCCGACTGCAGGACGGCCTCAATGAGACCCATCTGTGTCGCCATCGAAACGCAGCCGTACGAAACCATCCTGGGTTCAGACAACAGATGGTAAGAACAGCGGAAATCTCTTCAGATTAACAATTCATTCACATTCTGATCGATCACTGATCATTACCGCTAGTGGGGACAGCAGGAGGAAGCAATGGGGGACATTAAGGAAAAGTATGTACAGGAGCAGGGACACCTTTCAGAGGCAAGAGTCCCCGCTGAGCGATGAAGCATCAAATAAATGCTAAATGAAAGGATAGGGGATAAGATGTCTGATGGGGATCCCCGCGATCTCCCTGCTGCACCCGGCATTCGTTTAGAGCGTCAGGTGCAGTGCTGGAGGCTCGTGACGTCACGGCCGCACCCCCTCAATGCAAGTCTATGGTAGGGGGCGTGACTGTCATCACGCCCCCTCCCATAGACTTGCATTTAGGGGGCGTGACCATGATTTCACGGGCCTCCGCCCCGCATCCACAGTCATCCGTCACGGAGTAAAGTTCGCTCCGTCACCGGATGTCTGGGGCGCCGCAGCCGAGATCGTAGGGGTCCCCAGCGGCAGGACCCCGCGATCAGACATCTTATCTCCTATCTTTTAGATGTTTAGGGGCAGAGTACTCCTTTATGGTCAATGGGGAAAATGTACAATAAATCTGCAGCGGATCCGACAGAGTTCACATTCTGAGGATGTACAATTTGCGTTGCAGGTCAGATTGGCCACGGTTTCACTGCCAATTTTTTCCCCACCTTGTGGATGACATTTTCGGAATTTCATTCACTTTGCTGCTACCGTAATCACAGAAAATCTGTATGGCAAACCAAGAGCATTTCTGCCACGTCCGGACGCCCCCTGCTGGTGACCTTGTATTATATGTGCAGCCAAAAAAGTGCTTCTTAAAGGGGTATCTGATGTTTAAAAACTTTTCCTTAATCCACCGAGGTGACCTTTGGGACCTCCTGTGATCTCAGGGGCTCAGAATCTCCCTACTGAATGAGGTGTGGGGTCTGCACGTGCTCCATACATTCTCTCCAGGAGCACTACAGATACAGTGCTCATGTATTTCTGGTGCTCCCATAGATAATACATGGAGTGTGTGCCGAATCCACACTAGAGGCCTGTATTGGGAACCCTCAGGATCCAACTCAAAATGTGCAGGCGCGGGCGGTCAGGAGGCTGCTGGGGGTGGGCGGGTGGTCAGGAGGCTGCTGAGGGCGGTCAGGAGGCTGCTGGGGGCAGGCGGGTGCGTACAGGAGGCTGCTGGGGGTGGGCGGGTGGTCAGGAGGCTGCTGAGGGTGGTCAGGAGGCTGCTGTGGGCGGGCGGTCAGGAGGCTGCTGGGGGCGGGCGGGTGCGTACAGGAGGCTGCTGTGGGCGGGCGGTCAGGAGGCTGCTGGGGGCGGGCGGGTGCGTACAAGAGGCTGCTATGGGCGAGCAGTCAGGAGGCTGCTGGGGGTGGGCGGGCGGTCAGGAGGCTGCTGCGGGTGGGGGGTCAGGAGGCTGCTGTGGGCGGGGGGGGGTCAGGAGGCTGCTGCGGGCGGTCAGGAGGCTGTTGGGGGTGGGCGGGCGGTCAGGAGGCTGTTGGGGGTGGGCGGGCGGGCGGTCAAGAGGCTGCTGCGGGTGGGGGGTCAGGAGGCTGCTGTGGGCGGGGGGGGTCAGGAGGCTGCTGCGGGCGGTCAGGAGGCTGTTGGGGGTGGGCGGGCGGTCAGGAGGCTGCTGCGGGTGGGGGGTCAGGAGGCTCCTGGGGGCGGGGGGTCAGGAGGGTGCTGCAAGTGGGCGGTCAGGAGGCTGTTGCGGGCGGGCGGTCAGGAGGCTGCTGCGGGCGGGCGGTCAGGAGGATGCTGCGGGTGAGCGGTCAGGAAGCTGCCGCGGGCGGGCGGTCAGGAGGCTGCTGCGGGAGGGCGGTCAGGAGGCTGCTGCGGGCGGGCGGTCAGGAGGCAGCTGCAGATGGGCGGTCAGGAGGCTGCTGCGGGTGGGCGGTCAGGAGGCTGCTGCGGGCAGGCGGTCAGGAGGCTGCTGCAGGCGGGAGGTCAGGCTCTACGCAAGACTCTGCACTAGTGCAACTGCAGACACACTGCTATACACATGGGGGTTATGTGCTGACTGCAGTCAATTGCACCCCAGTGTCTTCTACAGACCTTAGGGTGCAATGCTCTGCAGTTTGCACATAGCAGTGTGTGTAGTTTACTATACAGGTGGGGCATGTGCAGAGCATTGCATCCTAGTGTCTGTATATTCCTATGTTAGCAGGAGCGAATAAGCATATTAGCGTAAGAGGGGGGGGGGGGGGTGGAGCAAACACTCTGCGGGAGCGGGCGGGATTGGTCAAAAAGTGATCGGGAGTGGGATTTAAAAAAAAAAACAGTTCTGCGCAGAGCTCTTCCCCACACTCCATGCAGTAGGGAGATTTGGGGCCCTGTTCTGGAGATCGCTATCTGATAAGAAGCCAATCCAACATAATTTCTGTAGTCGCCATGTAGCCTAAAGACAGGAAACATTGTGTGCGGGTCTGACCCACATAGGGGTCGTCCAAAACACAATCCTCATGAATCTGTCTGGAATAATCTCTTTCTAACTCCAGATAATAGAAGGGAATGTGACCGTCTCCACCAGAGTCATTGGCTGATGTAACCTTTGTGTAGGTATAAAGCACAGAACCGATCCCGGCTCTTCTTACCTCAGGTCCAGACCTTCTGCTTTCCACAAATGATCCATCATTTTAATAAGGTTCAGGACCAACATCTCCTGACGCAGGTCTGAGAAACAGAAGAAGAAATCTATATATATATAAAACTCAGTGTGTGTATATGTGTGTCATACGGGATATGAGGAGGGGATATGAGGTCGGGATATGAGGACGGGATATGAGGACGGGATATGAGGACGGGATATGAGGATGAGATATAAGGACGGGATATGAGGACGGGATATGAGGTCGGGATATGAGGTCGGGATATGAGGATGAGATATGAGGAGGGGATATGAGGACGGGATATGAGGAGGGGATATGAGGTCGGGAAATGGGGATGGGATATGAGGTCGGGATATGTGGATGGGATATGAGGACGGGATATGAGGACGGGATATGAGGACGGGATATGAGGATGAGATATGAGGACGGGATATGAGGACGGGATATGAGGTCGGGATATGAGGTCGGGATATGAGGATGAGATATGAGGAGGGGATATGAGGACGGGATATGAGGACGGGATATGAGGACGGGATATGAGGACAGGATATGAGGTCGGGATATGAGGATGAGATATGAGGAGGGGATATGAGGTCGGGATATGAGGACGGGATATGAGGTCGGGATATGAGGACGGGATATGAGGACGGGATGTGAGGACGGGATATGGGGACGGGATATGGGGACGGGATATGAGGGCGGGATATGGGGACGGGATATGAGGACGGGATATGAGGACGGGATATGAGGATGGGATATGGGGACGGGATATGAGGAGTGGATATGAGGAGGGGATATGAGGTCGGGATATGAGGACGTGATATGAGGTCGGGATATGAGGACGGGATATGAGGACGGGATATGAGGTCGGGATATGAGGTCGGGATATGTGGATGGGATATGAGGACAGGATATGAGGACGGGATATGAGGACGGGATATGAGGACGGGATATGAGGACGGGATATGAGGACGGGATATGAGGTCGGGATATGAAGTCGGGATATGAGGTCGGGATATGAGGATGAGATATGAGGACGGGATATGAGGACGGGATATGAGGTCAGGATATGAGGAGGGGATATGAGGTCGGGAAATGGGGATGGGATATGAGGTCGGGATATGTGGATGGGATATGAGGACAGGATATGAGGACGGGATATGAGGATGGGATATGAGGACGGGATATGAGGACGGGATATGAGGTCGGGATATGAGGTCGGGATATGAGGATGAGATATGAGGAGGGGATATGAGGACGGGATATGAGGACGGGATATGAGGTCGGGATATGAGGATGAGATATGAGGAGGGGATATGAGGTCGGGATATGAGGACGGGATATGAGGTCGGGATATGAGGACGGGATATGAGGTCGGGATATGAGGGCGGGATGTGAGGACGGGATATGGGGACGGGATATGAGGGCGGGATATGGGGACGGGATATGAGGACGGGATATGAGGATGGGATATGGGGACGGGATATGAGGAGTGGATATGAGGAGGGGATATGAGGTCGGGATATGAGGGACGGGATATGAGGTCGGGATATGAGGACGGGATATGAGGACGGGATATGAGGATGAGATATGAGGAGGGGATATGAGGACGGGATATGAGGACAGGATATGAGGAGGGGATATGAGGTCGGGAAATGGGGATGGGATATGAGGTCGGGATATGTGGATGGGATATGAGGACAGGATATGAGGACTGGATATGAGGACGGGATATGAGGTAGGGATATGAGGACGGGATATGAGGTCGGGATATGAGGTCGGGATATGAGGATGAGATATGAGTAGGAGATATGAGGACGGGATATGAGGACGGGATATGAGGTCGGGATATGAGGATGAGATATGAGGAGGGGATATGAGGTCGGGATATGAGGACGGGATATGAGGTTGGGATATAAGGATGAGATGAGGACGGGATATAAGGATGGGATATGAGGACGGGATATGAGGACGGATATGAGGATGGGATATGAGGATGGGATATGAGGACGGGATATGAGGTCGGGATATGAGGACGGGATATGAGGACGGGATATGAGGACGGGATATGAGGACGGGATATGAGGACGGGATATGAGGATGAGATATGAGGAGGGGATATGAGGACGGGATATGAGGACAGGATATGAGGAGGGGATATGAGGTCGGGAAATGGGGATGGGATATGAGGTCGGGATATGTGGATGGGATATGAGGACAGGATATGAGGACGGGATATGAGGACGGGATATGAGGATGGGATATGAGGACGGGATATGAGGACGGGATATGAGGTCGGGATATGAGGATGAGATATGAGGAGGGGATATGAGGACGGGATATGAGGACGGGATATGAGGACGGGATATGAGGACGGGATATGAGGTCGGGATATGAGGATGAGATATGAGGAGGGGATATGAGGTCGGGATATGAGGACGGGATATGAGGTCGGGATATGAGGACGGGATATGAGGACGGGATATGAGGACGGGATGTGAGGACGGGATATGGGGACGGGATATGGGGACGGGATATGAGGGCGGGATATGGGGACGGGATATGAGGACGGGATATGAGGACGGGATATGAGGATGGGATATGGGGACGGGATATGAGGAGTGGATATGAGGAGGGGATATGAGGTCGGGATATGAGGACGGGATATGAGGTCGGGATATGAGGACGGGATATGAGGACGGGATATGAGGATGAGATATGAGGAGGGGATATGAGGACGGGATATGAGGACAGGATATGAGGAGGGGATATGAGGTCGGGAAAGGGGGATGGGATATGAGGTCGGGATATGTGGATGGGATATGAGGACAGGATATGAGGTCGGGATATGAGGTCGGGATATGTGGATGGGATATGAGGACAGGATATGAGGAAGGGATATGAGGACGGGATATGAGGACGGGATATGAGGACGGGATATGAGGACGGGATATGAGGTCGGGATATGAAGTCGGGATATGAGGTCGGGATATGAGGATGAGATATGAGGACGGGATATGAGGACGGGATATGAGGTCAGGATATGAGGAGGGGATATGAGGTCGGGAAATGGGGATGGGATATGAGGTCGGGATATGTGGATGGGATATGAGGACAGGATATGAGGACGGGATATGAGGATGGGATATGAGGACGGGATATGAGGACGGGATATGAGGTCGGGATATGAGGTCGGGATATGAGGATGAGATATGAGGAGGGGATATGAGGACGGGATATGAGGACGGGATATGAGGTCGGGATATGAGGATGAGATATGAGGAGGGGATATGAGGTCGGGATATGAGGATGGGATATGAGGTCGGGATATGAGGACGGGATATGAGGTCGGGATATGAGGGCGGGATGTGAGGACGGGATATGGGGACGGGATATGAGGGCGGGATATGGGGACGGGATATGAGGACGGGATATGAGGATGGGATATGGGGACGGGATATGAGGAGTGGATATGAGGAGGGGATATGAGGTCGGGATATGAGGACGGGATATGAGGTCGGGATATGAGGACGGGATATGAGGACGGGATATGAGGATGGGATATGAGGACGGGATATGAGGACGGGATATGAGGACGGGATATGAGGTCGGATATGAGGTCGGGATATGAGGATGAGATATGAGGAGGGGATATGAGGACGGGATATGAGGACGGGATATGAGGTCGGGATATGAGGATGAGATATGAGGAGGGGATATGAGGTCGGGATATGAGGACGGGATATGAGGTCGGGATATGAGGACGGGATATGAGGTCGGGATATGAGGGCGGGATGTGAGGACGGGATATGGGGACGGGATATGAGGGCGGGATATGGGGACGGGATATGAGGACGGGATATGAGGATGGGATATGGGGACGGGATATGAGGAGTGGATATGAGGAGGGGATATGAGGTCGGGATATGAGGACGGGATATGAGGTCGGGATATCAGGACGGGATATGAGGACGGGATATGAGGATGAGATATGAGGAGGGGATATGAGGACGGGATATGAGGACAGGATATGAGGAGGGGATATGAGGTCGGGAAATGGGGATGGGATATGAGGTCGGGATATGTGGATGGGATATGAGGACAGGATATGAGGACTGGATATGAGGACGGGATATGAGGACGGGATATGAGGACGGGATATGAGGTCGGGATATGAGGTCGGGATATGAGGATGAGATATGAGTAGGAGATATGAGGACGGGATATGAGGACGGGATATGAGGTCGGGATATGAGGATGAGATATGAGGAGGGGATATGAGGTCGGGATATGAGGACGGGATATGAGGTTGGGATATAAGGATGAGATGAGGACGGGATATAAGGATGGGATATGAGGACGGGATATGAGGACGGGATATGAGGATGGGATATGAGGATGGGATATGAGGACGGGATATGAGGTCGGGATATGAGGACGGGATATGAGGACGGGATATGAGGACGGGATATGAGGACGGGATATGAGGACGGGATATGAGGATGAGATATGAGGAGGGGATATGAGGACGGGATATGAGGACAGGATATGAGGAGGGGATATGAGGTCGGGAAATGGGGATGGGATATGAGGTCGGGATATGTGGATGGGATATGAGGACAGGATATGAGGACGGGATATGAGGACGGGATATGAGGATGGGATATGAGGACGGGATATGAGGACGGGATATGAGGTCGGGATATGAGGATGAGATATGAGGAGGGGATATGAGGACGGGATATGAGGACGGGATATGAGGACGGGATATGAGGACGGGATATGAGGTCGGGATATGAGGATGAGATATGAGGAGGGGATATGAGGTCGGGATATGAGGACGGGATATGAGGTCGGGATATGAGGACGGGATATGAGGACGGGATGTGAGGACGGGATATGGGGACGGGATATGGGGACGGGATATGGGGACGGGATATGAGGGCGGGATATGGGGACGGGATATGAGGACGGGATATGAGGATGGGATATGGGGACGGGATATGAGGAGTGGATATGAGGAGGGGATATGAGGTCGGGATATGAGGACGGGATATGAGGTCGGGATATGAGGACGGGATATGAGGACGGGATATGAGGATGAGATATGAGGAGGGGATATGAGGACGGGATATGAGGACAGGATATGAGGAGGGGATATGAGGTCGGGAAATGGGGATGGGATATGAGGTCGGGATATGTGGATGGGATATGAGGACAGGATATGAGGTCGGGATATGAGGTCGGGATATGTGGATGGGATATGAGGACAGGATATGAGGACGGGATATGAGGACGGGATATGAGGACGGGATATGAGGACGGGATATGAGGACGGGATATGAGGTCGGGATATGAAGTCGGGATATGAGGTCGGGATATGAGGATGAGATATGAGGACGGGATATGAGGACGGGATATGAGGTCAGGATATGAGGAGGGGATATGAGGTCGGGAAATGGGGATGGGATATGAGGTCGGGATATGTGGATGGGATATGAGGACAGGATATGAGGACGGGATATGAGGATGGGATATGAGGACGGGATATGAGGACGGGATATGAGGTCGGGATATGAGGTCGGGATATGAGGATGAGATATGAGGAGGGGATATGAGGACGGGATATGAGGACGCGATATGAGGTCGGGATATGAGGATGAGATATGAAGAGGGGATATGAGGTCGGGATATGAGGATGGGATATGAGGTCGGGATATGAGGACGGGATATGAGGTCGGGATATGAGGGCGGGATGTGAGGACGGGATATGGGGACGGGATATGAGGGCGGGATATGGGGACGGGATATGAGGACGGGATATGAGGATGGGATATGGGGACGGGATATGAGGAGTGGATATGAGGAGGGGATATGAGGTCGGGATATGAGGACGGGATATGAGGTCGGGATATGAGGACGGGATATGAGGACGGGATATGAGGATGGGATATGAGGACGGGATATGAGGACGGGATATGAGGATGAGATATGAGGAGGGGATATGAGGACGGGATATGAGGACAGGATATGAGGAGGGGATATGAGGTCGGGAAATGGGGATGGGATATGAGGTCGGGATATGTGGATGGGATATGAGGACAGGATATGAGGTCGGGATATGAGGTCGGGATATGTGGATGGGATATGAGGACAGGATATGAGGACGGGATATGAGGACGGGATATGAGGATGAGATATGAGGACGGGATATGAGGACGGGATATGAGGTCAGGATATGAGGAGGGGATATGAGGTCGGGAAATGGGGATGGGATATGAGGTCGGGATATGTGGATGGGATATGAGGACAGGATATGAGGACGGGATATGAGGATGGGATATGAGGACGGGATATGAGGACGGGATATGAGGTCGGGATATGAGGTCGGGATATGAGGATGAGATATGAGGAGGGGATATGAGGACGGGATATGAGGACGCGATATGAGGTCGGGATATGAGGATGAGATATGAAGAGGGGATATGAGGTCGGGATATGAGGATGGGATATGAGGTCGGGATATGAGGACGGGATATGAGGTCGGGATATGAGGGCGGGATGTGAGGACGGGATATGGGGACGGGATATGAGGGCGGGATATGGGGACGGGATATGAGGACGGGATATGAGGATGGGATATGGGGACGGGATATGAGGAGTGGATATGAGGAGGGGATATGAGGTCGGGATATGAGGACGGGATATGAGGTCGGGATATGAGGACGGGATATGAGGACGGGATATGAGGATGGGATATGAGGACGGGATATGAGGACGGGATATGAGGATGAGATATGAGGAGGGGATATGAGGACGGGATATGAGGACAGGATATGAGGAGGGGATATGAGGTCGGGAAATGGGGATGGGATATGAGGTCGGGATATGTGGATGGGATATGAGGACAGGATATGAGGTCGGGATATGAGGTCGGGATATGTGGATGGGATATGAGGACAGGATATGAGGACGGGATATGAGGACGGGATATGAGGACGGGATATGAGGACGGGATATGAGGACGGGATATGAGGTCGGGATATGAAGTCGGGATATGAGGTCGGGATATGAGGATGAGATATGAGGACGGGATATGAGGACGGGATATGAGGTCAGGATATGAGGAGGGGATATGAGGTCGGGAAATGGGGATGGGATATGAGGTCGGGATATGAGGTCGGGATATGAGGATGAGATATGAGGAGGGGATATGAGGACGGGATATGAGGACGGGATATGAGGTCGGGATATGAGGATGAGATATGAGGAGGGGATATGAGGTCGGGATATGAGGACGGGATATGAGGTCGGGATATGAGGACGGGATATGAGGTCGGGATATGAGGGCGGGATGTGAGGACGGGATATGGGGACGGGATATGAGGGCGGGATATGGGGACGGGATATGAGGACGGGATATGAGGATGGGATATGGGGACGGGATATGAGGAGTGGATATGAGGAGGGGATATGAGGTCGGGATATGAGGACGGGATATGAGGTCGGGATATGAGGACGGGATATGAGGACGGGATATGAGGATGAGATATGAGGAGGGGATATGAGGACGGGATATGAGGACAGGATATGAGGAGGGGATATGAGGTCGGGAAATGGGGATGGGATATGAGGTCGGGATATGTGGATGGGATATGAGGACAGGATATGAGGACTGGATATGAGGACGGGATATGAGGACGGGATATGAGGTCGGGATATGAGGTCGGGATATGAGGATGAGATATGAGTAGGAGATATGAGGACGGGATATGAGGACGGGATATGAGGTCGGGATATGAGGATGAGATATGAGGAGGGGATATGAGGTCGGGATATGAGGACGGGATATGAGGTTGGGATATAAGGATGAGATGAGGACGGGATATAAGGATGGGATATGAGGACGGGATATGAGGACGGGATATGAGGATGGGATATGAGGATGGGATATGAGGACGGGATATGAGGTCGGGATATGAGGACGGGATATGAGGACGGGATATGAGGACGGGATATGAGGACGGGATATGAGGATGAGATATGAGGAGGGGATATGAGGACGGGATATGAGGACAGGATATGAGGAGGGGATATGAGGTCGGGAAATGGGGATGGGATATGAGGTCGGGATATGTGGATGGGATATGAGGACAGGATATGAGGACGGGATATGAGGACGGGATATGAGGATGGGATATGAGGACGGGATATGAGGACGGGATATGAGGTCGGGATATGAGGTCGGGATATGAGGATGAGATATGAGGAGGGGATATGAGGACGGGATATGAGGACGGGATATGAGGACGGGATATGAGGACGGGATATGAGGTCGGGATATGAGGATGAGATATGAGGAGGGGATATGAGGTCGGGATATGAGGACGGGATATGAGGTCGGGATATGAGGACGGGATATGAGGACGGGATGTGAGGACGGGATATGGGGACGGGATATGGGGACGGGATATGAGGGCGGGATATGGGGACGGGATATGAGGACGGGATATGAGGACGGGATATGAGGATGGGATATGGGGACGGGATATGAGGAGTGGATATGAGGAGGGGATATGAGGTCGGGATATGAGGACGGGATATGAGGTCGGGATATGAGGACGGGATATGAGGATGAGATATGAGGAGGGGATATGAGGACGGGATATGAGGACAGGATATGAGGAGGGGATATGAGGTCGGGAAATGGGGATGGGATATGAGGTCGGGATATGTGGATGGGATATGAGGACAGGATATGAGGTCGGGATATGAGGACGGGATATGAGGACGGGATATGAGGACGGGATATGAGGACGGGATATGAGGACGGGATATGAGGACGGGATATGAGGACGGGATATGAGGACGGGATATGAGGTCGGGATATGAAGTCGGGATATGAGGTCGGGATATGAGGATGAGATATGAGGACGGGATATGAGGACGGGATATGAGGTCAGGATATGAGGAGGGGATATGAGGTCGGGAAATGGGGATGGGATATGAGGTCGGGATATGTGGATGGGATATGAGGACAGGATATGAGGACGGGATATGAGGATGGGATATGAGGACGGGATATGAGGACGGGATATGAGGTCGGGATATGAGGTCGGGATATGAGGATGAGATATGAGGAGGGGATATGAGGACGGGATATGAGGACGGGATATGAGGTCGGGATATGAGGATGAGATATGAGGAGGGGATATGAGGTCGGTATGTGAGGATGGGATATGAGGTCGGGATATGAGGACGGGATATGAGGTCGGGATATGAGGGCGGGATGTGAGGACGGGATATGGGGACGGGATATGAGGGCGGGATATGGGGACGGGATATGAGGACGGGATATGAGGATGGGATATGGGGACGGGATATGAGGAGTGGATATGAGGAGGGGATATGAGGTCGGGATATGAGGACGGGATATGAGGTCGGGATATGAGGACGGGATATGAGGACGGGATATGAGGATGAGATATGAGGAGGGGATATGAGGACGGGATATGAGGACAGGATATGAGGAGGGGATATGAGGTCGGGAAATGGGGATGGGATATGAGGTCGGGATATGTGGATGGGATATGAGGACAGGATATGAGGACTGGATATGAGGACGGGATATGAGGACGGGATATGAGGACGGGATATGAGGTCGGGATATGAGGTCGGGATATGAGGATGAGATATGAGTAGGAGATATGAGGACGGGATATGAGGACGGGATATGAGGTTGGGATATGAGGATGAGATATGAGGAGGGGATATGAGGTCGGGATATGAGGACGGGATATGAGGTTGGGATATAAGGATGAGATGAGGACGGGATATAAGGATGGGATATGAGGACGGGATATGAGGACGGGATATGAGGATGGGATATGAGGATGGGATATGAGGACGGGATATGAGGACGGGATAAGAGGATGGGATTTGAGGACAGGATATGAGGACGGGATATGAGGTCGGGATATAAGGACGGGATATGAGGATGAGATATGATGACGGGATATGAGGAGGAGATATGAGGACGGGATATGAGGTCGGGATATGAGGATGAGATATGAGGAGGGGATATGAGGACGGGATATGAGGTCAGGATATGAGGTCGGGATATGAGGATGAGATATGAGGAGGGGATATGAGGATGGGATATGAGGTCAGGATATGAGGACGGGATATGTGGTCGGGATATGAGGTTGGGATATAAGGATGAGATGAGGACGGGATATAAGGACAGGATATGAGGACGGGATATGAGGACGGGATATGAGGATGGGATATGAGGACGGGATATGAGGATGGGAAATGAGGACAGGATATGAGGACTGGATATGAGGTCGGGATATAAGGACGGGATATAAGGATGAGATATGAGGACGGGATATGAGGACGGGATATGAGGACAGGATATGAGGATGGGGATATGAAGACGGATATGAGGATGGGATATGAGGACGGGATATGAGGAGGAGATATGAGGACAGGATATGAGGATGGGATATGAGGAGGAGATATGAGGACGAGATATGACGGCGGGATATGAGGACGGATATGAGGACAGGATATGAGGAGGGGATATGAGGTCGGGAAATGGGGATGGGATATGAGGTCGGGATATGTGGATGGGATATGAGGACAGGATATGAGGACGGGATATGAGGACGGGATATGAGGACGGGATATGAGGATGGGATATGAGGACGGGATATGAGGTCGGGATATGAGGATGAGATATGAGTAGGAGATATGAGGACGGGATATGAGGACGGGATATGAGGTCGGGATATGAGGATGAGATATGAGGAGGGGATATGAGGTCGGGATATGAGGTCGGGATATGAGGATGAGATATGAGGACGGGATATGAGGACGGGATATGAGGTCAGGATATGAGGAGGGGATATGAGGTCGGGAAATGGGGATGGGATATGAGGTCGGGATATGTGGATGGGATATGAGGACAGGATATGAGGACGGGATATGAGGATGGAATATGAGGACGGGATATGAGGACGGGATATGAGGTCGGGATATGAGGTCGGGATATGAGGATGAGATATAAGGAGGGGATATGAGGACGGGATATGAGGACGGGATATGAGGACGGGATATGAGGACGGGATATGAGGTCGGGATATGAGGGCGGGATGTGAGGACGGGATATGGGGACGGGATATGAGGGCGGGATATGGGGACGGGATATGAGGACGGGATATGAGGATGGGATATGGGGACGGGATATGAGGAGTGGATATGAGGAGGGGATATGAGGTTGGGATATGAGGACGGGATATGAGGTCGGGATATGAGGACGGGATATGAGGACGGGATATGAGGATGAGATATGAGGAGGGGATATGAGGACGGGATATGAGGACAGGATATGAGGAGGGGATATGAGGTCGGGAAATGGGGATGGGATATGAGGTCGGGATATGTGGATGGGATATGAGGACAGGATATGACGATTGGATATAAGGACGGGATATGAGGACGGGATATGAGGACGGGATATGAGGTCGGGATATGAGGTCGGGATATGAGGATGAGATATGAGTAGGAGATATGAGGACGGGATATGAGGACGGGATATGAGGTCGGGATATGAGGATGAGATATGAGGAGGGGATATGAGGTCGGGATATGAGGACGGGATATGAGGTTGGGATATAAGGATGAGATGAGGACGGGATATAAGGATGGGATATGAGGACGGGATATGAGGACGGGATATGAGGATGGGATATGAGGATGGGATATGAGGACGGGATATGAGGACGGGATAAGAGGATGGGATTTGAGGACAGGATATGAGGACGGGATATGAGGTCGGGATATAAGGACGGGATATGAGGATGAGATATGATGACGGGATATGAGGAGGAGATATGAGGACGGGATATGAGGTCGGGATATGAGGATGAGATATGAGGAGGGGATATGAGGACGGGATATGAGGTCAGGATATGAGGTCGGGATATGAGGATGAGATATGAGGAGGGGATATGAGGACGGGATATGAGGACAGGATATGAGGAGGGGATATGAGGTCGGGAAATGGGGACGGGATATGAGGTCGGGATATGTGGATGGGATATGAGGACAGGATATGAGGACTGGATATGAGGACGGGATATGAGGACGGGATATGAGGTCGGGATATGAGGTCGGGATATGAGGATGAGATATGAGTAGGAGATATGAGGACGGGATATGAGGACGGGATATGAGGTCGGGATATGAGGATGAGATATGAGGAGGGGATATGAGGTCGGGATATGAGGACGGGATATGAGGTTGGGATATAAGGATGAGATGAGGACGGGATATAAGGATGGGATATGAGGATGAGATATGAGGAGGGGATATGAGGACGGGATATGAGGACAGGATATGAGGAGGGGATATGAGGTCGGGAAATGGGGATGGGATATGAGGTCGGGATATGTGGATGGGATATGAGGACAGGATATGAGGACGGGATATGAGGACGGGATATGAGGATGGGATATGAGGACGGGATATGAGGACGGGATATGAGGACGGGATATGAGGACGGGATATGAGGACGGGATATGAGGTCGGGATATGAGGATGAGATATGAGGAGGGGATATGAGGTCGGGATATGAGGACGGGATATGAGGTCGGGATATGAGGACGGGATATGAGGACGGGATGTGAGGACGGGATATGGGGACGGGATATGGGGACGGGATATGAGGGCGGGATATGGGGACGGGATATGAGGGCGGGATATGGGGACGGGATATGAGGACGGGATATGAGGACGGGATATGAGGATGGGATATGGGGACGGGATATGAGGAGTGGATATGAGGAGGGGATATGAGGTCGGGATATGAGGACGGGATATGAGGTCGGGATATGAGGACGGGATATGAGGACGGGATATGAGGATGAGATATGAGGAGGGGATATGAGGACGGGATATGAGGACAGGATATGAGGAGGGGATATGAGGTCGGGAAATGGGGATGGGATATGAGGTCGGGATATGTGGATGGGATATGAGGACAGGATATGAGGTCGGGATATGAGGTCGGGATATGTGGATGGGATATGAGGACAGGATATGAGGACGGGATATGAGGACGGGATATGAGGACGGGATATGAGGACGGGATATGAGGTCGGGATATGAAGTCGGGATATGAGGTCGGGATATGAGGATGAGATATGAGGACGGGATATGAGGACGGGATATGAGGTCAAGATATGAGGAGGGGATATGAGGTCGGGAAATGGGGATGGGATATGAGGTCGGGATATGTGGATGGGATATGAGGACAGGATATGAGGACGGGATATGAGGATGGGATATGAGGACGGGATATGAGGACGGGATATGAGGTCGGGATATGAGGTCGGGATATGAGGATGAGATATGAGGAGGGGATATGAGGACGGGATATGAGGACGGGATATGAGGTCGGGATATGAGGTCGGGATATGTGGATGGGATATGAGGACAGGATATGAGGACGGGATATGAGGACGGGATATGAGGACGGGATATGAGGACGGGATATGAGGTCGGGATATGAAGTCGGGATATGAGGTCGGGATATGAGGATGAGATATGAGGACGGGATATGAGGACGGGATATGAGGTCAAGATATGAGGAGGGGATATGAGGTCGGGAAATGGGGATGGGATATGAGGTCGGGATATGTGGATGGGATATGAGGACAGGATATGAGGACGGGATATGAGGATGGGATATGAGGACGGGATATGAGGACGGGATATGAGGTCGGGATATGAGGTCGGGATATGAGGATGAGATATGAGGAGGGGATATGAGGACGGGATATGAGGACGGGATATGAGGTCGGGATATGAGGATGAGATATGAGGAGGGGATATGAGGTCGGTATGTGAGGATGGGATATGAGGTCGGGATATGAGGACGGGATATGAGGTCGGGATATGAGGGCGGGATGTGAGGACGGGATATGGGGACGGGATATGAGGGCGGGATATGGGGACGGGATATGAGGACGGGATATGAGGATGGGATATGGGGACGGGATATGAGGAGTGGATATGAGGAGGGGATATGAGGTCGGGATATGAGGACGGGATATGAGGTCGGGATATGAGGACGGGATATGAGGACGGGATATGAGGATGAGATATGAGGAGGGGATATGAGGACGGGATATGAGGACAGGATATGAGGAGGGGATATGAGGTCGGGAAATGGGGATGGGATATGAGGTCGGGATATGTGGATGGGATATGAGGACAGGATATGAGGACTGGATATGAGGATGGGATATGAGGACGGGATATGAGGACGGGATATGAGGTCGGGATATGAGGTCGGGATATGAGGATGAGATATGAGTAGGAGATATGAGGACGGGATATGAGGACGGGATATGAGGTCGGGATATGAGGATGAGATATGAGGAGGGGATATGAGGTCGGGATATGAGGACGGGATATGAGGTTGGGATATAAGGATGAGATGAGGACGGGATATAAGGATGGGATATGAGGACGGGATATGAGGACGGGATATGAGGATGGGATATGAGGATGGGATATGAGGACGGGATATGAGGACGGGATAAGAGGATGGGATTTGAGGACAGGATATGAGGACGGGATATGAGGTCGGGATATAAGGACGGGATATGAGGATGAGATATGATGACGGGATATGAGGAGGAGATATGAGGACGGGATATGAGGTCGGGATATGAGGATGAGATATGAGGAGGGGATATGAGGACGGGATATGAGGTCAGGATATGAGGTCGGGATATGAGGATGAGATATGAGGAGGGGATATGAGGATGGGATATGAGGTCAGGATATGAGGACGGGATATGTGGTCGGGATATGAGGTTGGGATATAAGGATGAGATGAGGACGGGATATAAGGACAGGATATGAGGACGGGATATGAGGACGGGATATGAGGATGGGATATGAGGACGGGATATGAGGATGGGAAATGAGGACAGGATATGAGGACTGGATATGAGGTCGGGATATAAGGACGGGATATAAGGATGAGATATGAGGACGGGATATGAGGACGGGATATGAGGACAGGATATGAGGATGGGGATATGAAGACGGATATGAGGATGGGATATGAGGACGGGATATGAGGAGGAGATATGAGGACAGGACATGAGGATGGGATATGAGGAGGAGATATGAGGACGAGATATGACGGCGGGATATGAGGACGGATATGAGGACAGGATATGAGGAGGGGATATGAGGTCGGGAAATGGGGATGGGATATGAGGTCGGGATATGTGGATGGGATATGAGGACAGGATATGAGGACGGGATATGAGGACGGGATATGAGGACGGGATATGAGGACGGGATATGAGGACGGGATATGAGGTCGGGATATGAGGATGAGATATGAGTAGGAGATATGAGGACGGGATATGAGGACGGGATATGAGGTCGGGATATGAGGATGAGATATGAGGAGGGGATATGAGGTCGGGATATGAGGTCGGGATATGAGGATGAGATATGAGGACGGGATATGAGGACGGGATATGAGGTCAGGATATGAGGAGGGGATATGAGGTCGGGAAATGGGGATGGGATATGAGGTCGGGATATGTGGATGGGATATGAGGACAGGATATGAGGACGGGATATGAGGATGGAATATGAGGACGGGATATGAGGACGGGATATGAGGTCGGGATATGAGGTCGGGATATAAGGATGAGATATGAGGAGGGGATATGAGGACGGGATATGAGGACGGGATATGAGGACGGGATATGAGGACGGGATATGAGGTCGGGATATGAGGGCGGGATGTGAGGACGGGATATGGGGACGGGATATGAGGGCGGGATATGGGGACGGGATATGAGGACGGGATATGAGGATGGGATATGGGGACGGGATATGAGGAGTGGATATGAGGAGGGGATATGAGGTCGGGATATGAGGACGGGATATGAGGTCGGGATATGAGGACGGGATATGAGGACGGGATATGAGGATGAGATATGAGGAGGGGATATGAGGACGGGATATGAGGACAGGATATGAGGAGGGGATATGAGGTCGGGAAATGGGGATGGGATATGAGGTCGGGATATGTGGATGGGATATGAGGACAGGATATGACGATTGGATATGAGGACGGGATATGAGGACGGGATATGAGGACGGGATATGAGGTCGGGATATGAGGTCGGGATATGAGGATGAGATATGAGTAGGAGATATGAGGACGGGATATGAGGACGGGATATGAGGTCGGGATATGAGGATGAGATATGAGGAGGGGATATGAGGTCGGGATATGAGGACGGGATATGAGGTTGGGATATAAGGATGAGATGAGGACGGGATTTAAGGATGGGATATGAGGACGGGATATGAGGACGGGATATGAGGATGGGATATGAGGATGGGATATGAGGACGGGATATGAGGACGGGATAAGAGGATGGGATTTGAGGACAGGATATGAGGACGGGATATGAGGTCGGGATATAAGGACGGGATATGAGGATGAGATATGATGACGGGATATGAGGAGGAGATATGAGGACGGGATATGAGGTCGGGATATGAGGATGAGATATGAGGAGGGGATATGAGGACGGGATATGAGGTCAGGATATGAGGTCGGGATATGAGGATGAGATATGAGGAGGGGATATGAGGATGGGATATGAGGTCAGGATATGAGGACGGGATATGTGGTCGGGATATGAGGTTGGGATATAAGGATGAGATGAGGACGGGATATAAGGACAGGATATGAGGACGGGATATGAGGACGGGATATGAGGATGGGATATGAGGACGGGATATGAGGATGGGAAATGAGGACAGGATATGAGGACTGGATATGAGGTCAGGATATAAGGACGGGATATAAGGATGAGATATGAGGACGGGATATGAGGACGGGATATGAGGACAGGATATGAGGATATGAAGACGGATATGAGGATGGGATATGAGGACGGGATATGAGGAGGAGATATGAGGACAGGATATGAGGATGGGATATGAGGAGGAGATATGAGGACGAGATATGACGGCGGGATATGAGGACGGATATGAGGACAGGATATGAGGACGGGATATGAGGTCGGGATATGAGGATGAGATATGAGTAGGAGATATGAGGACGGGATATGAGGACGGGATATGAGGTCGGGATATGAGGATGAGATATGAGGAGGGGATATGAGGTCGGGATATGAGGTCGGGATATGAGGATGAGATATGAGGACGGGATATGAGGACGGGATATGAGGTCAGGATATGAGGAGGGGATATGAGGTCGGGAAATGGGGATGGGATATGAGGTCGGGATATGTGGATGGGATATGAGGACAGGATATGAGGACGGGATATGAGGATGGGATATGAGGACGGGATATGAGGACGGGATATGAGGTCGGGATATGAGGTCGGGATATGAGGATGAGATATGAGGAGGGGATATGAGGACGGGATATGAGGACGGGATATGAGGTCGGGATATGAGGATGAGATATGAGGAGGGGATATGAGGTCGGGATATGAGGACGGGATATGAGGTCGGGATATGAGGACGGGATATGAGGATGGGATATGAGGACGAGATATGAGGATGGGAAATGAGGACAGGATATGAGGACTGGATATGAGGTCGGGATATAAGGACGGGATATAAGGATGAGATATGAGGACGGGATATGAGGACGGGATATGAGGACAGGATATGAGGATATGAAGACGGATATGAGGATGGGATATGAGGACGGGATATGAGGAGGAGATATGAGGACAGGATATGAGGATGGGATATGAGGAGGAGATATGAGGACGAGATATGACGGCGGGATATGAGGACGGATATGAGGACAGGATATGAGGAGGGGATATGAGGTCGGGAAATGGGGATGGGATATGAGGTCGGGATATGTGGATGGGATATGAGGACAGGATATGAGGACGGGATATGAGGACGGGATATGAGGACGGGATATGAGGATGGGATATGAGGACGGGATATGAGGTCGGGATATGAGGTCGGGATATGAGGATGAGATATGAGTAAGGGATATGAGGACGGGATATGAGGACGGGATATGAGGTCGGGATATGAGGATGAGATATGAGGAGGGGATATGAGGTCGGGATATGAGGACGGGATATGAGGTTGGGATATAAGGATGAGATGAGGACGGGATATAAGGATGGGATATGAGGACGGGATATGAGGACGGGATATGAGGATGGGATATGAGGATGGGATATGAGGACGGGATATGAGGACGGGATAAGAGGATGGGATTTGAGGACAGGATATGAGGACGGGATATGAGGTCGGGATATAAGGACGGGATATGAGGATGAGATATGATGACGGGATATGAGGAGGAGATATGAGGACGGGATATGAGGTCGGGATATGAGGATGAGATATGAGGAGGGGATATGAGGACGGGATATGAGGTCAGGATATGAGGTCGGGATATGAGGATGAGATATGAGGAGGGGATATGAGGATGGGATATGAGGTCAGGATATGAGGACGGGATATGTGGTCGGGATATGAGGTTGGGATATAAGGATGAGATGAGGACGGGATATAAGGACAGGATATGAGGACGGGATATGAGGACGGGATATGAGGATGGGATATGAGGACGGGATATGAGGATGGGAAATGAGGACAGGATATGAGGACTGGATATGAGGTCAGGATATAAGGACGGGATATAAGGATGAGATATGAGGACGGGATATGAGGACGGGATATGAGGACAGGATATGAGGATATGAAGACGGATATGAGGATGGGATATGAGGACGGGATATGAGGAGGAGATATGAGGACAGGATATGAGGATGGGATATGAGGAGGAGATATGAGGACGAGATATGACGGCGGGATATGAGGACGGATATGAGGACAGGATATGAGGACGGGATATGAGGTCGGGATATGAGGATGAGATATGAGTAGGAGATATGAGGACGGGATATGAGGACGGGATATGAGGTCGGGATATGAGGATGAGATATGAGGAGGGGATATGAGGTCGGGATATGAGGTCGGGATATGAGGATGAGATATGAGGACGGGATATGAGGACGGGATATGAGGTCAGGATATGAGGAGGGGATATGAGGTCGGGAAATGGGGATGGGATATGAGGTCGGGATATGTGGATGGGATATGAGGACAGGATATGAGGACGGGATATGAGGATGGGATATGAGGACGGGATATGAGGACGGGATATGAGGTCGGGATATGAGGTCGGGATATGAGGATGAGATATGAGGAGGGGATATGAGGACGGGATATGAGGACGGGATATGAGGTCGGGATATGAGGATGAGATATGAGGAGGGGATATGAGGTCGGGATATGAGGACGGGATATGAGGTCGGGATATGAGGACGGGATATGAGGTCGGGATATGAGGGCGGGATGTGAGGACGGGATATGGGGACGGGATATGAGGAGTGGATATGAGGAGGGGATATGAGGTCGGGATATGAGGACGGGATATGAGGTCGGGATATGAGGATGGGATATGAGGTCAGGATATGAGGACGGGATATGTGGTCGGGATATGAGGTTGGGATATAAGGATGAGATGAGGACGGGATATAAGGACAGGATATGAGGACGGGATATGAGGACGGGATATGAGGACGGGATATGAGGATGGGATATGAGGACGGGATATGAGGATGGGAAATGAGGACAGGATATGAGGACTGGATATGAGGTCAGGATATAAGGAAGGGATATAAGGATGAGATATGAGGACGGGATATGAGGACGGGATATGAGGACAGGATATGAGGATATGAAGACGGATATGAGGATGGGATATGAGGACGGGATATGAGGAGGAGATATGAGGACAGGATATGAGGATGGGATATGAGGAGGAGATATGAGGACGAGATATGACGGCGGGATATGAGGACGGATATGAGGACAGGATATGAGGACGGGATATGAGGTCGGGATATGAGGATGAGATATGAGTAGGAGATATGAGGACGGGATATGAGGACGGGATATGAGGTCGGGATATGAGGATGAGATATGAGGAGGGGATATGAGGTCGGGATATGAGGTCGGGATATGAGGATGAGATATGAGGACGGGATATGAGGACGGGATATGAGGTCAGGATATGAGGAGGGGATATGAGGTCGGGAAATGGGGATGGGATATGAGGTCGGGATATGTGGATGGGATATGAGGACAGGATATGAGGACGGGATATGAGGATGGGATATGAGGACGGGATATGAGGACGGGATATGAGGTCGGGATATGAGGTCGGGATATGAGGATGAGATATGAGGAGGGGATATGAGGACGGGATATGAGGACGGGATATGAGGTCGGGATATGAGGATGAGATATGAGGAGGGGATATGAGGTCGGGATATGAGGACGGGATATGAGGTCGGGATATGAGGACGGGATATGAGGTCGGGATATGAGGGCGGGATGTGAGGACGGGATATGGGGACGGGATATGAGGAGTGGATATGAGGAGGGGATATGAGGTCGGGATATGAGGACGGGATATGAGGTCGGGATATGAGGACGGGATATGAGGACGGGATATGAGGATGAGATATGAGGAGGGGATATGAGGACGGGATATGAGGACAGGATATGAGGAGGGGATATGAGGTCGGGAAATGGGGATGGGATATGAGGTCGGGATATGTGGATGGGATATGAGGACAGGATATGAGGACTGGATATGAGGACGGGATATGAGGACGGGATATGAGGACGGGATATGAGGTCGGGATATGAGGTCGGGATATGAGGATGAGATATGAGTAGGAGATATGAGGACGGGATATGAGGACGGGATATGAGGTCGGGATATGAGGATGAGATATGAGGAGGGGATATGAGGTCGGGATATGAGGACGGGATATGAGGTTGGGATATAAGGATGAGATGAGGACGGGATATAAGGATGGGATATGAGGACGGGATATGAGGACGGGATATGAGGATGGGATATGAGGATGGGATATGAGGACGGGATATGAGGACGGGATAAGAGGATGGGATTTGAGGACAGGATATGAGGACGGGATATGAGGTCGGGATATAAGGACGGGATATGAGGATGAGATATGATGACGGGATATGAGGAGGAGATATGAGGACGGGATATGAGGTCGGGATATGAGGATGAGATATGAGGAGGGGATATGAGGACGGGATATGAGGTCAGGATATGAGGTCGGGATATGAGGATGAGATATGAGGAGGGGATATGAGGATGGGATATGAGGTCAGGATATGAGGTTGGGATATAAGGATGAGATGAGGACGGGATATAAGGACAGGATATGAGGACGGGATATGAGGACGGGATATGAGGATGGGATATGAGGACGAGATATGAGGATGGGAAATGAGGACAGGATATGAGGACTGGATATGAGGTCGGGATATAAGGACGGGATATAAGGATGAGATATGAGGACGGGATATGAGGACGGGATATGAGGACAGGATATGAGGATATGAAGACGGATATGAGGATGGGATATGAGGACGGGATATGAGGAGGAGATATGAGGACAGGATATGAGGATGGGATATGAGGAGGAGATATGAGGACGAGATATGACGGCGGGATATGAGGACGGATATGAGGACAGGATATGAGGAGGGGATATGAGGTCGGGAAATGGGGATGGGATATGAGGTCGGGATATGTGGATGGGATATGAGGACAGGATATGAGGACGGGATATGAGGACGGGATATGAGGACGGGATATGAGGATGGGATATGAGGACGGGATATGAGGTCGGGATATGAGGTCGGGATATGAGGATGAGATATGAGTAAGGGATATGAGGACGGGATATGAGGTCAAGATATGAGGAGGGGATATGAGGTCGGGAAATGGGGATGGGATATGAGGTCGGGATATGTGGATGGGATATGAGGACAGGATATGAGGACGGGATATGAGGATGGGATATGAGGACGGGATATGAGGACGGGATATGAGGTCGGGATATGAGGTCGGGATATGAGGATGAGATATGAGGAGGGGATATGAGGACGGGATATGAGGACGGGATATGAGGTCGGGATATGAGGATGAGATATGAGGAGGGGATATGAGGTCGGTATGTGAGGATGGGATATGAGGTCGGGATATGAGGACGGGATATGAGGTCGGGATATGAGGGCGGGATGTGAGGACGGGATATGGGGACGGGATATGAGGGCGGGATATGGGGACGGGATATGAGGACGGGATATGAGGATGGGATATGGGGACGGGATATGAGGAGTGGATATGAGGAGGGGATATGAGGTCGGGATATGAGGACGGGATATGAGGTCGGGATATGAGGACGGGATATGAGGACGGGATATGAGGATGAGATATGAGGAGGGGATATGAGGACGGGATATGAGGACAGGATATGAGGAGGGGATATGAGGTCGGGAAATGGGGATGGGATATGAGGTCGGGATATGTGGATGGGATATGAGGACAGGATATGAGGACTGGATATGAGGATGGGATATGAGGACGGGATATGAGGACGGGATATGAGGTCGGGATATGAGGTCGGGATATGAGGATGAGATATGAGTAGGAGATATGAGGACGGGATATGAGGACGGGATATGAGGTCGGGATATGAGGATGAGATATGAGGAGGGGATATGAGGTCGGGATATGAGGACGGGATATGAGGTTGGGATATAAGGATGAGATGAGGACGGGATATAAGGATGGGATATGAGGACGGGATATGAGGACGGGATATGAGGATGGGATATGAGGATGGGATATGAGGACGGGATATGAGGACGGGATAAGAGGATGGGATTTGAGGACAGGATATGAGGACGGGATATGAGGTCGGGATATAAGGACGGGATATGAGGATGAGATATGATGACGGGATATGAGGAGGAGATATGAGGACGGGATATGAGGTCGGGATATGAGGATGAGATATGAGGAGGGGATATGAGGACGGGATATGAGGTCAGGATATGAGGTCGGGATATGAGGATGAGATATGAGGAGGGGATATGAGGATGGGATATGAGGTCAGGATATGAGGACGGGATATGTGGTCGGGATATGAGGTTGGGATATAAGGATGAGATGAGGACGGGATATAAGGACAGGATATGAGGACGGGATATGAGGACGGGATATGAGGATGGGATATGAGGACGGGATATGAGGATGGGAAATGAGGACAGGATATGAGGACTGGATATGAGGTCGGGATATAAGGACGGGATATAAGGATGAGATATGAGGACGGGATATGAGGACGGGATATGAGGACAGGATATGAGGATGGGGATATGAAGACGGATATGAGGATGGGATATGAGGACGGGATATGAGGAGGAGATATGAGGACAGGATATGAGGATGGGATATGAGGAGGAGATATGAGGACGAGATATGACGGCGGGATATGAGGACGGATATGAGGACAGGATATGAGGAGGGGATATGAGGTCGGGAAATGGGGATGGGATATGAGGTCGGGATATGTGGATGGGATATGAGGACAGGATATGAGGACGGGATATGAGGACGGGATATGAGGACGGGATATGAGGATGGGATATGAGGACGGGATATGAGGTCGGGATATGAGGATGAGATATGAGTAGGAGATATGAGGACGGGATATGAGGACGGGATATGAGGTCGGGATATGAGGATGAGATATGAGGAGGGGATATGAGGTCGGGATATGAGGTCGGGATATGAGGATGAGATATGAGGACGGGATATGAGGACGGGATATGAGGTCAGGATATGAGGAGGGGATATGAGGTCGGGAAATGGGGATGGGATATGAGGTCGGGATATGTGGATGGGATATGAGGACAGGATATGAGGACGGGATATGAGGATGGAATATGAGGACGGGATATGAGGACGGGATATGAGGTCGGGATATGAGGTCGGGATATAAGGATGAGATATGAGGAGGGGATATGAGGACGGGATATGAGGACGGGATATGAGGACGGGATATGAGGACGGGATATGAGGTCGGGATATGAGGGCGGGATGTGAGGACGGGATATGGGGACGGGATATGAGGGCGGGATATGGGGACGGGATATGAGGACGGGATATGAGGATGGGATATGGGGACGGGATATGAGGAGTGGATATGAGGAGGGGATATGAGGTCGGGATATGAGGACGGGATATGAGGTCGGGATATGAGGACGGGATATGAGGACGGGATATGAGGATGAGATATGAGGAGGGGATATGAGGACGGGATATGAGGACAGGATATGAGGAGGGGATATGAGGTCGGGAAATGGGGATGGGATATGAGGTCGGGATATGTGGATGGGATATGAGGACAGGATATGACGATTGGATATGAGGACGGGATATGAGGACGGGATATGAGGACGGGATATGAGGTCGGGATATGAGGTCGGGATATGAGGATGAGATATGAGTAGGAGATATGAGGACGGGATATGAGGACGGGATATGAGGTCGGGATATGAGGATGAGATATGAGGAGGGGATATGAGGTC
The DNA here is from genome assembly GCF_029499605.1 of Hyla sarda. Classification (NCBI taxonomy): domain Eukaryota; kingdom Metazoa; phylum Chordata; class Amphibia; order Anura; family Hylidae; genus Hyla; species Hyla sarda. Next base: position 7,429,114 of record NC_079200.1, on the reverse strand, counting down.
GGGATATGAGGACGGGATATGAGGTTGGGATATAAGGATGAGATGAGGACGGGATATAAGGATGGGATATGAGGACGGGATATGAGGACGGGATATGAGGATGGGATATGAGGATGGGATATGAGGACGGGATATGAGGACGGGATAAGAGGATGGGATTTGAGGACAGGATATGAGGACGGGATATGAGGTCGGGATATAAGGACGGGATATGAGGATGAGATATGATGACGGGATATGAGGAGGAGATATGAGGACGGGATATGAGGTCGGGATATGAGGATGAGATATGAGGAGGGGATATGAGGACGGGATATGAGGTCAGGATATGAGGTCGGGATATGAGGATGAGATATGAGGAGGGGATATGAGGATGGGATATGAGGTCAGGATATGAGGACGGGATATGTGGTCGGGATATGAGGTTGGGATATAAGGATGAGATGAGGACGGGATATAAGGACAGGATATGAGGACGGGATATGAGGACGGGATATGAGGATGGGATATGAGGACGGGATATGAGGATGGGAAATGAGGACAGGATATGAGGACTGGATATGAGGTCAGGATATAAGGACGGGATATAAGGATGAGATATGAGGACGGGATATGAGGACGGGATATGAGGACAGGATATGAGGATATGAAGACGGATATGAGGATGGGATATGAGGACGGGATATGAGGAGGAGATATGAGGACAGGATATGAGGATGGGATATGAGGAGGAGATATGAGGACGAGATATGACGGCGGGATATGAGGACGGATATGAGGACAGGATATGAGGACGGGATATGAGGTCGGGATATGAGGATGAGATATGAGTAGGAGATATGAGGACGGGATATGAGGACGGGATATGAGGTCGGGATATGAGGATGAGATATGAGGAGGGGATATGAGGTCGGGATATGAGGTCGGGATATGAGGATGAGATATGAGGACGGGATATGAGGACGGGATATGAGGTCAGGATATGAGGAGGGGATATGAGGTCGGGAAATGGGGATGGGATATGAGGTCGGGATATGTGGATGGGATATGAGGACAGGATATGAGGACGGGATATGAGGATGGGATATGAGGACGGGATATGAGGACGGGATATGAGGTCGGGATATGAGGTCGGGATATGAGGATGAGATATGAGGAGGGGATATGAGGACGGGATATGAGGACGGGATATGAGGTCGGGATATGAGGATGAGATATGAGGAGGGGATATGAGGTCGGGATATGAGGACGGGATATGAGGTCGGGATATGAGGACGGGATATGAGGTCGGGATATGAGGGCGGGATGTGAGGACGGGATATGGGGACGGGATATGAGGAGTGGATATGAGGAGGGGATATGAGGTCGGGATATGAGGACGGGATATGAGGTCGGGATATGAGGATGGGATATGAGGTCAGGATATGAGGACGGGATATGTGGTCGGGATATGAGGTTGGGATATAAGGATGAGATGAGGACGGGATATAAGGACAGGATATGAGGACGGGATATGAGGACGGGATATGAGGATGGGATATGAGGACGGGATATGAGGATGGGAAATGAGGACAGGATATGAGGACTGGATATGAGGTCAGGATATAAGGACGGGATATAAGGATGAGATATGAGGACGGGATATGAGGACGGGATATGAGGACAGGATATGAGGATATGAAGACGGATATGAGGATGGGATATGAGGACGGGATATGAGGAGGAGATATGAGGACAGGATATGAGGATGGGATATGAGGAGGAGATATGAGGACGAGATATGACGGCGGGATATGAGGACGGATATGAGGACAGGATATGAGGACGGGATATGAGGTCGGGATATGAGGATGAGATATGAGTAGGAGATATGAGGACGGAATATGAGGACGGGATATGAGGTCGGGATATGAGGATGAGATATGAGGAGGGGATATGAGGTCGGGATATGAGGTCGGGATATGAGGATGAGATATGAGGACGGGATATGAGGACGGGATATGAGGTCAGGATATGAGGAGGGGATATGAGGTCGGGAAATGGGGATGGGATATGAGGTCGGGATATGTGGATGGGATATGAGGACAGGATATGAGGACGGGATATGAGGATGGGATATGAGGACGGGATATGAGGACGGGATATGAGGTCGGGATATGAGGTCGGGATATGAGGATGAGATATGAGGAGGGGATATGAGGACGGGATATGAGGACGGGATATGAGGTCGGGATATGAGGATGAGATATGAGGAGGGGATATGAGGTCGGGATATGAGGACGGGATATGAGGTCGGGATATGAGGACGGGATATGAGGTCGGGATATGAGGGCGGGATGTGAGGACGGGATATGGGGACGGGATATGAGGAGTGGATATGAGGAGGGGATATGAGGTCGGGATATGAGGACGGGATATGAGGTCGGGATATGAGGACGGGATATGAGGACGGGATATGAGGATGAGATATGAGGAGGGGATATGAGGACGGGATATGAGGACAGGATATGAGGAGGGGATATGAGGTCGGGAAATGGGGATGGGATATGAGGTCGGGATATGTGGATGGGATATGAGGACAGGATATGAGGACTGGATATGAGGACGGGATATGAGGACGGGATATGAGGACGGGATATGAGGTCGGGATATGAGGTCGGGATATGAGGATGAGATATGAGTAGGAGATATGAGGACGGGATATGAGGACGGGATATGAGGTCGGGATATGAGGATGAGATATGAGGAGGGGATATGAGGTCGGGATATGAGGACGGGATATGAGGTTGGGATATAAGGATGAGATGAGGACGGGATATAAGGATGGGATATGAGGACGGGATATGAGGACGGGATATGAGGATGGGATATGAGGATGGGATATGAGGACGGGATATGAGGACGGGATAAGAGGATGGGATTTGAGGACAGGATATGAGGACGGGATATGAGGTCGGGATATAAGGACGGGATATGAGGATGAGATATGATGACGGGATATGAGGAGGAGATATGAGGACGGGATATGAGGTCGGGATATGAGGATGAGATATGAGGAGGGGATATGAGGACGGGATATGAGGTCAGGATATGAGGTCGGGATATGAGGATGAGATATGAGGAGGGGATATGAGGATGGGATATGAGGTCAGGATATGAGGTTGGGATATAAGGATGAGATGAGGACGGGATATAAGGACAGGATATGAGGACGGGATATGAGGACGGGATATGAGGATGGGATATGAGGACGAGATATGAGGATGGGAAATGAGGACAGGATATGAGGACTGGATATGAGGTCGGGATATAAGGACGGGATATAAGGATGAGATATGAGGACGGGATATGAGGACGGGATATGAGGACAGGATATGAGGATATGAAGACGGATATGAGGATGGGATATGAGGACGGGATATGAGGAGGAGATATGAGGACAGGATATGAGGATGGGATATGAGGAGGAGATATGAGGACGAGATATGACGGCGGGATATGAGGACGGATATGAGGACAGGATATGAGGAGGGGATATGAGGTCGGGAAATGGGGATGGGATATGAGGTCGGGATATGTGGATGGGATATGAGGACAGGATATGAGGACGGGATATGAGGACGGGATATGAGGACGGGATATGAGGATGGGATATGAGGACGGGATATGAGGTCGGGATATGAGGTCGGGATATGAGGATGAGATATGAGTAAGGGATATGAGGACGGGATATGAGGACGGGATATGAGGTCGGGATATGAGGATGAGATATGAGGAGGGGATATGAGGTCGGGATATGAGGACGGGATATGAGGTTGGGATATAAGGATGAGATGAGGACGGGATATAAGGATGGGATATGAGGACGGGATATGAGGACGGGATATGAGGATGGGATATGAGGATGGGATATGAGGACGGGATATGAGGACGGGATAAGAGGATGGGATTTGAGGACAGGATATGAGGACGGGATATGAGGTCGGGATATAAGGACGGGATATGAGGATGAGATATGATGACGGGATATGAGGAGGAGATATGAGGACGGGATATGAGGTCGGGATATGAGGATGAGATATGAGGAGGGGATATGAGGACGGGATATGAGGTCAGGATATGAGGTCGGGATATGAGGATGAGATATGAGGAGGGGATATGAGGATGGGATATGAGGTCAGGATATGAGGACGGGATATGTGGTCGGGATATGAGGTTGGGATATAAGGATGAGATGAGGACGGGATATAAGGACAGGATATGAGGACGGGATATGAGGACGGGATATGAGGATGGGATATGAGGACGGGATATGAGGATGGGAAATGAGGACAGGATATGAGGACTGGATATGAGGTCAGGATATAAGGACGGGATATAAGGATGAGATATGAGGACGGGATATGAGGACGGGATATGAGGACAGGATATGAGGATATGAAGACGGATATGAGGATGGGATATGAGGACGGGATATGAGGAGGAGATATGAGGACAGGATATAAGGATGGGATATGAGGAGGAGATATGAGGACGAGATATGACGGCGGGATATGAGGACGGATATGAGGACAGGATATGAGGACGGGATATGAGGTCGGGATATGAGGATGAGATATGAGTAGGAGATATGAGGACGGGATATGAGGACGGGATATGAGGTCGGGATATGAGGATGAGATATGAGGAGGGGATATGAGGTCGGGATATGAGGTCGGGATATGAGGATGAGATATGAGGACGGGATATGAGGACGGGATATGAGGTCAGGATATGAGGAGGGGATATGAGGTCGGGAAATGGGGATGGGATATGAGGTCGGGATATGTGGATGGGATATGAGGACAGGATATGAGGACGGGATATGAGGATGGGATATGAGGACGGGATATGAGGACGGGATATGAGGTCGGGATATGAGGTCGGGATATGAGGATGAGATATGAGGAGGGGATATGAGGACGGGATATGAGGACGGGATATGAGGTCGGGATATGAGGGCGGGATGTGAGGACGGGATATGGGGACGGGATATGAGGAGTGGATATGAGGAGGGGATATGAGGTCGGGATATGAGGACGGGATATGAGGTCGGGATATGAGGATGGGATATGAGGTCAGGATATGAGGACGGGATATGTGGTCGGGATATGAGGTTGGGATATAAGGATGAGATGAGGACGGGATATAAGGACAGGATATGAGGACGGGATATGAGGACGGGATATGAGGATGGGATATGAGGACGGGATATGAGGATGGGAAATGAGGACAGGATATGAGGACTGGATATGAGGTCAGGATATAAGGACGGGATATAAGGATGAGATATGAGGACGGGATATGAGGACGGGATATGAGGACAGGATATGAGGATATGAAGACGGATATGAGGATGGGATATGAGGACGGGATATGAGGAGGAGATATGAGGACAGGATATGAGGATGGGATATGAGGAGGAGATATGAGGACGAGATATGACGGCGGGATATGAGGACGGATATGAGGACAGGATATGAGGACGGGATATGAGGTCGGGATATGAGGATGAGATATGAGTAGGAGATATGAGGACGGGATATGAGGACGGGATATGAGGTCGGGATATGAGGATGAGATATGAGGAGGGGATATGAGGTCGGGATATGAGGTCGGGATATGAGGATGAGATATGAGGACGGGATATGAGGACGGGATATGAGGTCAGGATATGAGGAGGGGATATGAGGTCGGGAAATGGGGATGGGATATGAGGTCGGGATATGTGGATGGGATATGAGGACAGGATATGAGGACGGGATATGAGGATGGGATATGAGGACGGGATATGAGGTCGGGATATGAGGTCGGGATATGAGGATGAGATATGAGGAGGGGATATGAGGACGGGATATGAGGACGGGATATGAGGTCGGGATATGAGGATGAGATATGAGGAGGGGATATGAGGTCGGGATATGAGGACGGGATATGAGGTCGGGATATGAGGACGGGATATGAGGTCGGGATATGAGGGCGGGATGTGAGGACGGGATATGGGGACGGGATATGAGGAGTGGATATGAGGAGGGGATATGAGGTCGGGATATGAGGACGGGATATGAGGTCGGGATATGAGGACGGGATATGAGGACGGGATATGAGGATGAGATATGAGGAGGGGATATGAGGACGGGATATGAGGACAGGATATGAGGAGGGGATATGAGGTCGGGAAATGGGGATGGGATATGAGGTCGGGATATGTGGATGGGATATGAGGACAGGATATGAGGACTGGATATGAGGACGGGATATGAGGACGGGATATGAGGACGGGATATGAGGTCGGGATATGAGGTCGGGATATGAGGATGAGATATGAGTAGGAGATATGAGGACAGGATATGAGGACGGGATATGAGGTCGGGATATGAGGATGAGATATGAGGAGGGGATATGAGGTCGGGATATGAGGACGGGATATGAGGTTGGGATATAAGGATGAGATGAGGACGGGATATAAGGATGGGATATGAGGACGGGATATGAGGACGGGATATGAGGATGGGATATGAGGATGGGATATGAGGACGGGATAAGAGGATGGGATTTGAGGACAGGATATGAGGACGGGATATGAGGTCGGGATATAAGGACGGGATATGAGGATGAGATATGATGACGGGATATGAGGAGGAGATATGAGGACGGGATATGAGGTCGGGATATGAGGATGAGATATGAGGAGGGGATATGAGGACGGGATATGAGGTCAGGATATGAGGTCGGGATATGAGGATGAGATATGAGGAGGGGATATGAGGATGGGATATGAGGTCAGGATATGAGGTTGGGATATAAGGATGAGATGAGGACGGGATATAAGGACAGGATATGAGGACGGGATATGAGGATGGGAAATGAGGACAGGATATGAGGACTGGATATGAGGTCGGGATATAAGGACGGGATATAAGGATGAGATATGAGGACGGGATATGAGGACGGGATATGAGGACAGGATATGAGGATATGAAGACGGATATGAGGATGGGATATGAGGACGGGATATGAGGAGGAGATATGAGGACAGGATATGAGGATGGGATATGAGGAGGAGATATGAGGACGAGATATGACGGCGGGATATGAGGACGGATATGAGGACAGGATATGAGGAGGGGATATGAGGTCGGGAAATGGGGATGGGATATGAGGTCGGGATATGTGGATGGGATATGAGGACAGGATATGAGGACGGGATATGAGGACGGGATATGAGGACGGGATATGAGGATGGGATATGAGGACGGGATATGAGGTCGGGATATGAGGTCGGGATATGAGGATGAGATATGAGTAAGGGATATGAGGACGGGATATGAGGACGGGATATGAGGTCGGGATATGAGGATGAGATATGAGGAGGGGATATGAGGTCGGGATATGAGGACGGGATATGAGGTTGGGATATAAGGATGAGATGAGGACGGGATATAAGGATGGGATATGAGGACGGGATATGAGGACGGGATATGAGGATGGGATATGAGGATGGGATATGAGGACGGGATATGAGGACGGGATAAGAGGATGGGATTTGAGGACAGGATATGAGGACGGGATATGAGGTCGGGATATAAGGACGGGATATGAGGATGAGATATGATGACGGGATATGAGGAGGAGATATGAGGACGGGATATGAGGTCGGGATATGAGGATGAGATATGAGGAGGGGATATGAGGACGGGATATGAGGTCAGGATATGAGGTCGGGATATGAGGATGAGATATGAGGAGGGGATATGAGGATGGGATATGAGGACGGGATATGTGGTCGGGATATGAGGTTGGGATATAAGGATGAGATGAGGACGGGATATAAGGACAGGATATGAGGACGGGATATGAGGACGGGATATGAGGATGGGATATGAGGACGGGATATGAGGATGGGAAATGAGGACAGGATATGAGGACTGGATATGAGGTCAGGATATAAGGACGGGATATAAGGATGAGATATGAGGACGGGATATGAGGACGGGATATGAGGACAGGATATGAGGATATGAAGACGGATATGAGGATGGGATATGAGGACGGGATATGAGGAGGAGATATGAGGACAGGATATGAGGATGGGATATGAGGAGGAGATATGAGGACGAGATATGACGGCGGGATATGAGGACGGATATGAGGACAGGATATGAGGACGGGATATGAGGTCGGGATATGAGGATGAGATATGAGTAGGAGATATGAGGACGGGATATGAGGACGGGATATGAGGTCGGGATATGAGGATGAGATATGAGGAGGGGATATGAGGTCGGGATATGAGGTCGGGATATGAGGATGAGATATGAGGACGGGATATGAGGACGGGATATGAGGTCAGGATATGAGGAGGGGATATGAGGTCGGGAAATGGGGATGGGATATGAGGTCGGGATATGTGGATGGGATATGAGGACAGGATATGAGGACGGGATATGAGGATGGGATATGAGGACGGGATATGAGGACGGGATATGAGGTCGGGATATGAGGTCGGGATATGAGGATGAGATATGAGGAGGGGATATGAGGACGGGATATGAGGACGGGATATGAGGTCGGGATATGAGGATGAGATATGAGGAGGGGATATGAGGTCGGGATATGAGGACGGGATATGAGGTCGGGATATGAGGACGGGATATGAGGTCGGGATATGAGGGCGGGATGTGAGGACGGGATATGGGGACGGGATATGAGGAGTGGATATGAGGAGGGGATATGAGGTCGGGATATGAGGACGGGATATGAGGTCGGGATATGAGGATGGGATATGAGGTCAGGATATGAGGACGGGATATGTGGTCGGGATATGAGGTTGGGATATAAGGATGAGATGAGGACGGGATATAAGGACAGGATATGAGGACGGGATATGAGGACGGGATATGAGGATGGGATATGAGGACGGGATATGAGGATGGGAAATGAGGACAGGATATGAGGACTGGATATGAGGTCAGGATATAAGGACGGGATATAAGGATGAGATATGAGGACGGGATATGAGGACGGGATATGAGGACAGGATATGAGGATATGAAGACGGATATGAGGATGGGATATGAGGACGGGATATGAGGAGGAGATATGAGGACAGGATATGAGGATGGGATATGAGGAGGAGATATGAGGACGAGATATGACGGCGGGATATGAGGACGGATATGAGGACAGGATATGAGGACGGGATATGAGGTCGGGATATGAGGATGAGATATGAGTAGGAGATATGAGGACGGGATATGAGGACGGGATATGAGGTCGGGATATGAGGATGAGATATGAGGAGGGGATATGAGGTCGGGATATGAGGTCGGGATATGAGGATGAGATATGAGGACGGGATATGAGGACGGGATATGAGGTCAGGATATGAGGAGGGGATATGAGGTCGGGAAATGGGGATGGGATATGAGGTCGGGATATGTGGATGGGATATGAGGACAGGATATGAGGACGGGATATGAGGATGGGATATGAGGACGGGATATGAGGTCGGGATATGAGGTCGGGATATGAGGATGAGATATGAGGAGGGGATATGAGGACGGGATATGAGGACGGGATATGAGGTCGGGATATGAGGATGAGATATGAGGAGGGGATATGAGGTCGGGATATGAGGACGGGATATGAGGTCGGGATATGAGGACGGGATATGAGGTCGGGATATGAGGGCGGGATGTGAGGACGGGATATGGGGACGGGATATGAGGAGTGGATATGAGGAGGGGATATGAGGTCGGGATATGAGGACGGGATATGAGGTCGGGATATGAGGACGGGATATGAGGACGGGATATGAGGATGAGATATGAGGAGGGGATATGAGGACGGGATATGAGGACAGGATATGAGGAGGGGATATGAGGTCGGGAAATGGGGATGGGATATGAGGTCGGGATATGTGGATGGGATATGAGGACAGGATATGAGGACTGGATATGAGGACGGGATATGAGGACGGGATATGAGGACGGGATATGAGGTCGGGATATGAGGTCGGGATATGAGGATGAGATATGAGTAGGAGATATGAGGACGGGATATGAGGACGGGATATGAGGTCGGGATATGAGGATGAGATATGAGGAGGGGATATGAGGTCGGGATATGAGGACGGGATATGAGGTTGGGATATAAGGATGAGATGAGGACGGGATATAAGGATGGGATATGAGGACGGGATATGAGGACGGGATATGAGGATGGGATATGAGGATGGGATATGAGGACGGGATATGAGGACGGGATAAGAGGATGGGATTTGAGGACAGGATATGAGGACGGGATATGAGGTCGGGATATAAGGACGGGATATGAGGATGAGATATGATGACGGGATATGAGGAGGAGATATGAGGACGGGATATGAGGTCGGGATATGAGGATGAGATATGAGGAGGGGATATGAGGACGGGATATGAGGTCAGGATATGAGGTCGGGATATGAGGATGAGATATGAGGAGGGGATATGAGGATGGGATATGAGGTCAGGATATGAGGTTGGGATATAAGGATGAGATGAGGACGGGATATAAGGACAGGATATGAGGACGGGATATGAGGACGGGATATGAGGATGGGATATGAGGACGAGATATGAGGATGGGAAATGAGGACAGGATATGAGGACTGGATATGAGGTCGGGATATAAGGACGGGATATAAGGATGAGATATGAGGACGGGATATGAGGACGGGATATGAGGACAGGATATGAGGATATGAAGACGGATATGAGGATGGGATATGAGGACGGGATATGAGGAGGAGATATGAGGACAGGATATGAGGATGGGATATGAGGAGGAGATATGAGGACGAGATATGACGGCGGGATATGAGGACGGATATGAGGACAGGATATGAGGAGGGGATATGAGGTCGGGAAATGGGGATGGGATATGAGGTCGGGATATGTGGATGGGATATGAGGACAGGATATGAGGACGGGATATGAGGACGGGATATGAGGACGGGATATGAGGATGGGATATGAGGACGGGATATGAGGTCGGGATATGAGGTCGGGATATGAGGATGAGATATGAGTAAGGGATATGAGGACGGGATATGAGGACGGGATATGAGGTCGGGATATGAGGATGAGATATGAGGAGGGGATATGAGGTCGGGATATGAGGACGGGATATGAGGTTGGGATATAAGGATGAGATGAGGACGGGATATAAGGATGGGATATGAGGACGGGATATGAGGACGGGATATGAGGACGGGATATGAGGATGGGATATGAGGACGGGATATGAGGACGGGATAAGAGGATGGGATTTGAGGACAGGATATGAGGACGGGATATGAGGTCGGGATATAAGGACGGGATATGAGGATGAGATATGATGACGGGATATGAGGAGGAGATATGAGGACGGGATTTGAGGTCGGGATATGAGGATGAGATATGAGGAGGGGATATGAGGACGGGATATGAGGTCAGGATATGAGGTCGGGATATGAGGATGAGATATGAGGAGGGGATATGAGGATGGGATATGAGGTCAGGATATGAGGACGGGATATGTGGTCGGGATATGAGGTTGGGATATAAGGATGAGATGAGGACGGGATATAAGGACAGGATATGAGGACGGGATATGAGGACGGGATATGAGGATGGGATATGAGGATGGGAAATGAGGACAGGATATGAGGACTGGATATGAGGTCGGGATATAAGGACGGGATATAAGGATGAGATATGAGGACGGGATATGAGGACGGGATATGAGGACAGGATATGAGGATGGGGATATGAAGACGGATATGAGGATGGGATATGAGGACGGGATATGAGGAGGAGATATGACGGCGGGATATGAGGACTGTTACGCCGAGCGCTCCGGGTCCCCGCTCCTCCCCGGAGCGCTCGCTTCACTCTCTCCGCTGCAGCGCTCCGGTCTCGTCCTCTGACCCGGGGCGCTGCGATTCCGCTGCCAGCCGGGATGCGATTCGCGATGCGGGTAGCGCCCGCTCGCGATGCGCACCCCGGCTCCCGTACCTGACTCGCTCTCCGTCTGTTCTGTCCCGGCGCGCGCGGCCCCGCTCCCTAGGGCGCGCGCGCGCCGGGTCTCTGCGATTTAAAGGGCCACTGCGCCGCTGATTGGCGCAGTGGTTCCAATTAGTGTGTTCACCTGTGCACTTCCCTATATCACCTCACTTCCCCTGCACTCCCTTGCCGGATCTTGTTGCCTTAGTGCCAGTGAAAGCGTTCCTTGTGTGTTCCTTGCCTGTGTTCCAGACCTCCTGCCGTTGCCCCTGACTACGATCCTTGCTGCCTGCCCCGACCTTCTGCTACGTCCGACCTTGCTTCTGCCTACTCCCTTGTACCGCGCCTTTCTTCACGCATGAAGAGGTTCGCGGATAAGAAAAGAAGAGCTCCCCCCGTTTTTTCCCCTGGAGACAAGGTATGGCTCTCCGCTAAATATGTCCGCTTCCGTGTCCCTAGCTACAAGTTGGGACCACGCTATCTTGGTCCTTTCAAAATTTTGTGTCAAATTAATCCTGTCTCTTATAAACTTCTTCTTCCTCCTTCTCTTCGTATCCCTAATGCCTTTCACGTCTCTCTTCTCAAACCACTCATCCTCAACCGTTTTTCTCCCAAATCTGTTCCTCCCACTCCTGTTTCCGGCTCCTCGGACGTCTTCTCGGTCAAGGAAATTTTGGCTGCCAAAAAGGTCAGAGGGAAAAATTTTTTTTTAGTAGACTGGGAGGGTTGTGGTCCTGAAGAGAGATCCTGGGAACCTGAGGACAACATCCTTGACAAAAGTCTGCTCCTCAGGTTCTCAGGCTCCAAGAAGAGGGGGAGACCCAAGGGGGGGGGTACTGTTACGCCGAGCGCTCCGGGTCCCCGCTCCTCCCCGGAGCGCTCGCTTCACTCTCTCCGCTGCAGCGCTCCGGTCTCGTCCTCTGACCCGGGGCGCTGCGATTCCGCTGCCAGCCGGGATGCGATTCGCGATGCGGGTAGCGCCCGCTCGCGATGCGCACCCCGGCTCCCCTACCTGACTCGCTCTCCGTCTGTTCTGTCCCGGCGCGCGCGGCCCCGCTCCCTAGGGCGCGCGCGCGCCGGGTCTCTGCGATTTAAAGGGCCACTGCGCCGCTGATTGGCGCAGTGGTTCCAATTAGTGTGTTCACCTGTGCACTTCCCTATATCACCTCACTTCCCCTGCACTCCCTTGCCGGATCTTGTTGCCTTAGTGCCAGTGAAAGCGTTCCTTGTGTGTTCCTTGCCTGTGTTTCCAGACCTTCTGCCGTTGCCCCTGACTACGATCCTTGCTGCCTGCCCCGACCTTCTGCTACGTCCGACCTTGCTTCTGCCTACTCCCTTGTACCGCGCCTATCTTCAGCAGCCAGAGAGGTGAGCCGTTGCTAGTGGATACGACCTGGTCACTACCGCCGCAGCAAGACCATCCCGCTTTGCGGCGGGCTCTGGTGAAAACCAGTAGTGGCTTAGAACCGGTCCACTAGCACGGTCCACGCCAATCCCTCTCTGGCACAGAGGATCCACTACCTGCCAGCCGGCATCGTGACAAGGACGGATATGAGGACAGGATATGAGGACGGGATATGAGGACGGATATGAGGACAGGATATGAGAAGGGGATATGAGGACGGGATATGAGGTCGGGATATGAGGATGGGATATGAGGTCGAGATCACACCTACCTCTGAGCGGTCACCGGGATGGAAGCGTCAATAAAGTACGATGCTATATGCATAACCACCTATCCCAACAAATGTTATCATACAGTATACGCCACACAGTGTACACCAGCAAGGACTCCTGTCTTTTACATGAGTCCCTACTTCTGCAATTCACCCAAAACAAATCACAAAAAAAATCGAAATTTAGGAGGGAAAGACAAATTTTTGGGGAACCTCGGATGGAATCGAATGAGTTCACAATGGACTCGCTCACCAGTTTTTGTTTGTTACTTGTATGTTTCTTACCATCACCGCTCTTAAGGATGATTCCGAAATGGCTCCCACCGTGTACGTCTGTGTTAAAAACCAGGAGAAGGGGCTTCACTTTAGAGTTGGTTAGACTGCAGCGCTCCTCACTGCCAACAAAGAAAGAGACCGGAGGAGAATGTAACAGGGATCGGCACAGGGGCGTCTCCAAAACCAGAAGAAATATCAAGACTGAATTCTGCATTTACTGCACTCACCAAATATCTACAGTCTATTCTCAGATTAAAGGGGTACTCCGCCCCAGACATCTTATCCCCTATCAAAAGGATAGAGGCACCGTTGCTGGGGACCCCTGCGATCTCGGCTGCGGCACCCCAGATATCTGGTGCATGGAGCGAAGTTTGCATGACTGTCGGGTGACTGGCGATGCGGGGCGGAGGCTTGTGACATCAAGGCCACGCCCCCTCAATGCAAGTCTGTGGGAGGGGGCGTGACGACAGTCACGCCCCCTCCCATAGACTTGCATTGAGGGGGCGTGGCCGTGTCGCCACGTGCTTCCATCACTGCACCCAAAGCTCTAAACGAACGTTGGGTGCAGCAGGGACCCCCCCCCCCCCCCCCCCCGCGATCAGACATCTTATCCCCTATCCTTAGATGTCTAGGGGCGGAGTACCCCTTTAAAGGAAAACATTTTTTATATATTTTTGTAAATCAACTGGTGCCAGAAAGTTAAACAGATTTGTAAATTACTTATTTTTAAAAATCTTAATCCTTCCAGTACTTATAAGCTGCTGTATGTTGCACAGGAAGTTAGTTCTTTACTTTTTGAATTTCCTTTCTGTCTGACCACAGTGCTCTCTGCTGACACCTCTGTCCATGTCAGGAACTGTCCAGAGCAGGAGAGGCTTTCTATGGGGATTTTCTCCTACTCTGGACAGTTCCTAAAATGGACAGAGGTGCCAGCAGAGAGCACTGTGGTCAGACAGAAAGGAAATTCAAAAAGAAAAGAACTTCCTGTGGAACATACAGCAGCTGATAAGTACTGGAAGGATTGCATTTTTTTTAATAGAAATAATTTAAAAATCTGTTTTTCTGGCACCAGTTGATTTAAAAAACAAAATGTGTTCCAGTGGAGTCCCCCTTTAAGGCAAAGTATGTCTGTTCTACATTTGTTTTATTTCCCATTAAATTACCGTAAATGGAAAAATACTTGACAATTCACCTGTAGTTTTTTAACACAACAGTCGCCCAATGACAGCGATGTCGTCCACATAGAATTCTGAGGTAAGAATGAAGATGTTTTCCTGCTGCGGAATCCCACTGACATCTATAGGAGGCAGCGGCAAAGCGGATTCTGCCCGATGTTTCCTTACAGTATCGGATTGTGTGGACTTTGGCGCAGACTGACCCAGCGGGTAAGTTGTCCATCCCCCGAGGTCTGAGCGGTAGTGTTTACTCACCACAGGTTAGTCAGGACGACCTTAGGGTCCAGGGGGCTACAAAAAAAGGACAGATGGCCGGAATACTTTTCCAGCTTCAGCCGCTCCTGTAGCGCCATTTTTAGTTCTTCTTTTCTCACGTAGTTCATGTGCACAAACTTATATAGGGCCCCCATCCTATTCACGGCCTGGACCTGAGAGAAAGATCAAAGTGGAGGTCACATTTAGGGCCCGTGGACAAAACTATGTTACTTTATACTGACCTGTCACAGGTTTAAAGGGGTACTCCGATGGGAAAAAAAATATTTTTAAATCAACTGGTGCCAGAAAGTTAAAGGGCTACTCCGGAGGAAAACTTTTTTTTATTTTTTAAATCAACTGGCTCCAGAAAGTTACACAGATTTGTAAATTACTTCTATTAAAAAATCATAATCCTTCCAGTACTTATTAGCTGCTGAATACTACAGAGGAAATTCTTTTCTTTTTGGAACACAGAGCTCTCTGCTGACATCACGAGCACAGTGCTCTCTGCTGACACCTCTGTCCATTTTAAGAACTGTCCAGAGTAGGAGAAAATCCCCATAGGAAACATATGCTGCTCTGGACAGTTCCTAAAATGGACAGAGATGTCAGCAGAGAGCACTGTGGTCGTGATGTCAGCAGAGAGCTCTGTGTTCCAAAAAGAAAAGAATTTCCTCTGTAGTATTCAGCAGCTAATAAGTACTGGAAGGATTATGATTTTTTAATAGAAGTAATTTACAAATCTGTTTAACTTTCTGGAGCCAGTTGATTTAAAAAATAAAAAAAAGTTTTCCACCAGAGTACCCCTTTAAACAGATTTCTAAATGACTTCTATTAAAAAATCTTAACCCTTCCAATAATTATCAGCTGCTGTATGCTCCACAGGAAGTTGTGTACTTCTTTCCAGTCTGACCACAGTGCTCTCTGCTGACACCTCTGTCCGTGTCAGGAACTGTCCAGAGCAGGAGAGGTTTGCTATGAGGATTTACTTCTAATCTGGGCAGTTCCTGACATGGACAGAGGTGTCAGCAGAGAGCACTGTGGTCAGACTGGAAAGAAGTACACGACTTCCTGTGGAGCATACAGCAGCTGATAAGTACTGGAAGGATTAAGATTTTTCAATAAAAGTCATTTACAAATCTGTTTAACTTTCTGGCACCAGTTGATTTGAAAACATTTGTTTCCACCAGGGTACCCCTTTAATGACGCCCAGGAACCAGTTGGTAATAGAGAAAGAGCTTTGTAACCAATGTAGAGGGAGCAGCAAGAGTCTAAAACAATGTTTCCCAACCAGGGTGCCTCCAGCTGTTGCGAAACTACAATTCCCAGCATGCCCGGACAGCCGTTGGCTGTCCGGGCATGCTGGGAGTTGTAGTTTTGCAACAACTGGAGGCACCCTGGTTGGAAATCACTGGTCTAAAAGATGGAGAAGACTCATCTGCGACCCCATGATGTCATCACTAAGGGGCTTTCCAGGTAGGAAGCCATATTAGCTCTTCGGTTTAAAGGCAGATACTCCCTCTGTCAATGACGGTCACATGACCATGGAGCGCCATCCCACCGTAATGGGACCGATGGAGTCACTGGAAACCCGAACCCAATCTCCAGGAGATGCAGCCGTGATCCATCCAGAAATATAGGCGAGATAGCGGTAGGCACCAAAACAGATGGAGCATGGAGAGAGTATTCAGTATAACAGCTAGGGGGCGCTAATGTGGGCTGCAACCTGCAAAATCTCTTTAATCAGAGGAGTCGGGAACCGAGCAAAGACCCCGTGTACAGTCCCAGGCACAGACTTTGTGATTAAAAATGGTAAAGAATGAAAGATTATCGGAGATACATATAATTTATACAGCATCCGACCCCGGCCAGGAGCGAAAAAATTATAAAGCAAAAATTCGGAAATTATTCTTCACCATTCAACCCGTCTAATATATACATGTACTCAAAAATAGTTGGTGATCAGTGAGATGTTCAGTGTCCTGTTCTTGGTGATCAGTGAGATGATCAGTGTCCTGTACTTGGTGGTCAGTGAGATGATCAGTGTCCTGTACTTGGTGGTCAGTGAGATGATCAGTGTCCTGTACTTGGTGGTCAGTGAGATGATCAGTGTCCTGTACTTGGTGATCAGTGAGATCATCAGTGTCCTGAACTTGGTGATCAGTGAGATGATCAGTGTCCTGTACTTGGTGATCAGTGAGATGATCAGCGTCCAGTACTTGGTGGTCAGTAAAATGATCAGTGTCCTGTACTTGGTGGTCAGTGAGATGATCAGTGTCCAGTACTTGGTGGTCAGTGAGATGATCAGTGTCCTGTACTTGGTGGTCAGTGAGATGATCAGTATCCAATACTTGGTGGTCAGTGAGATGATCAGTGTCCTGTACTTGGTGATCAGTGAGATGATCAGTGTCCTGTACTTGGTGGTCAGTGAGATGATCAGTGTCCAGTACTTGGTGGTCAGTGAGATGATCAGTGTCCAGTACTTGGTGGTCAGTGAGATGATCAGTGTCCTGTACTTGGTGATCAGTGAGATGATCAGTGTCCTGTACTTGGTGGTCAGTGAGATGATCAGTGTCCAGTACTTGGTGGTCAGTGAGATGATCAGTGTCCTGTACTTGGTGATCAGTGAGATGATCAGTGTCCAGTACTTGGTGGTCAGTGAGATGATCAGTGTCCAGTACTTGGTGATCAGTGAGATGATCAGTGTCCAGTACTTGGTGGTCAGTGAGATGATCAGTGTCCTGTATTGGTAGTCAGTGAGATGATCAGTGTCCAGGACTTGGTGGTCAGTGAGATGATCAGTGTCCAGTACTTGGTGGTCAGTGAGATGATCAGTGTCCTGTATTGGTAATCAGTGAGATGATCAGTGTCCTGAACTTGGTGGTCAGTGAGATGATCAGGGTCCAGGACTGTCACGATTCGGCTGGCAGGAGGTGGATCCTCTGTGCCAGAGAGGGATTGGCGTGGACCGTGCTAGTGGATCGGTTCTAAGTCACTACTGGTATTCACCAGAGCCCGCCGCAAAGCGGGATGGTCTTGCAGCGGCGGTAGTGACCAGGTCGTATCCACTAGCAACGGCTCAACCTCTCTGACTGCTGAAGATAGGCGCGGTACAAAGGAGTAGACAGAAGCAAGGTCGGACGTAGCAGAAGGTCGGGGCAGGCAGCAAGAATCGTAGTCGGGGGCAACGGCAGGAGGTCTGGAACACAGGCTAGGAACACACAAGGAAACGCTTTCACTGGCACAATGGCAACAAGATCCGGCGAGGGAGTGCAGGGGAAGTGAGGTATACATAGGGAGTGCACAGGTGAACACACTAATTGGAACCACTGCGCCAATCAGCGGCGCAGTGGCCCTTTAAATCGCAGAGACCCGGCGCGCGCGCGCCCTAGGGAGCGGGGCCGCGCGCGCCGGGACAGGACTGACGGAGAGCGAGTCAGGTACGGGAGACGGGGTGCGCATCGCGAGCGGGCGCCACCCGCATCGCGAATCGCATCCCGGCTGGAGGCGGTATCGCAGCGCACCCGGTCAGTAGATCTGACCGGGGCGCTGCAGTAGCGAGGATGTTGCGAGCGCTCCGGGGAGGAGCGGGGACCCGGAGCGCTCGGCGTAACAAGGACTTGGTGGTCAGTGAGATGATCAGGGTCCAGGACTTGGTGATCAGTGAGATGATCAGTGTCCAGTACTTGCTGGTCAGTGAGATGATCAGTGTTCAGTACTTGGTGGTCAGTGAGATGATCAGTGTCCATTACTTGGTGGTCAGTGAGATGATCAGTGTCCTGTATTGGTAGTCAGTGAGATGATCAGTGTCCAGGACTTGGTGGTCAGTGAGATGATCAGTGTCCAGTACTTGGTGGTCAGTGAGATGATCAGTGTCCTGTACTTGGTGGTCAGTGAGATGATCAGTGTCCTGTATTGGTAATCAGGGAGATGATCAGTGTCCTGAACTTGGTGGTCAGTGAGATGATCAGTGTCCAGTATTTGGTGCTCAGTGAGATGATCAGTGTCCAGTACTTGGTGGTCAGTGAGATGATCAGTATCCAGTACTTGGTGGTCAGTGAGGTGATCAGTGTCCAGTACTTGGTGGTCAGTGAGATGATCAGGGTCCAGGACTTGGTGGTCAGTGAGATGATCAGGGTCCAGGACTTGGTGGTCAGTGAGATGATCAGTATCCTGTACTTGGTGGTCAGTGAGATGATCAGTGTCCTGTACTTGGTGGTCAGTGAGATGATCAGTGTCCTGTACTTGGTGATCAGTGTCCAGTACTTGGTGGTCAGTGAGATGATCAGTGTCCAGTACTTGGTGGTCAGTGAGATGATCAGTGCCCTGTACTTGGTGGTCAGTGAGATGATCAGTGTCCTGTATTGGTGATCAGTGAGATGATCAGTGTCCTGTACTTGGTGGTCAGTGAAATGATCAGTGTCCAGGACTTGGTGGTCAGTGAGATGATCATTGTCCAGTACTTGGTGATCAGTGAGATGATCAGTATCCTGTACTTGGTGGTCAGTTAGATGATCAGTGTCCAGTACTTGGTGGTCAGTGAGATGATCAGTGTCCTGTACTTGGTGATCAGTGAGATGATCAGTGTCCTGTTCTTAGTGGTCAGTGAGATGATCAGTGTCCTGAACTTGGTGATCAGTGAGATGATCAGTATCCTGTACTTGGTGGTCTGTTAGATGATCAGTGTCCAGTACTTGGTGGTCAGTGAGATGATCAGTGTCCTGTACTTGGTGGTCAGTGAAATGATCAGTGTCCAGGACTTGGTGGTCAGTGAGATGATCAGTGTCCTGTACTTGGTGGTCAGTGAGATGATCAGTGTCCTGTACTTTGGTGGTCAGTGAGATGATCAGTGTCCTGTACTTGGTGATCAGTGAGATGATCAGTGTCCTGTACTTGGTGGTCAGTGAAATGATCAGTGTCCAGGACTTGGTGGTCAGTGAGATGATCATTGTCCTGTACTTGGTGGTCAGTGATATGATCAGCGTCCAGTACTTGGTGGTCAGTGAGATGATCAGCATCCTGTGCTTGGTGATCAGTGAGATGATCAGTGTACAGGACTTGGTGGTCAGTGAGATGATCAGCGTCCTGTACTTGGTGGTCAGTGAGATGATCAGTGTCCAGGACTTGGTGGTCAGTGAGATGATCAGTGTCCAGGACTTGGTGGTCAGTGAGATGATCAGTGTCCAGTACTTGGTGGTCAGTGAGATGATCAGTGTCCAGGACTTGGTGGTCAGTGAGATGATCAGTGTCCAGGACTTGGTGTTCAGTGAGATGATCAGTGTCCAGTATTTGGTGGTCAGTGAGATGATCAGTGTCCAGGACTTGGTGGTCAGTGAGATGATCAGTGTCCAGGACTTGGTGGTCAGTTAGATGATCAGTGTCCAGTACTTGGTGGTCAGTTAGATGATCAGTGTCCAGTACTTGGTGGTCAGTGAGATGATCAGTGTCCAGTACTTGGTGATCAGTGAGATGATCAGTGTCCTGTACTTGGTGGTCAGTTAGATGATCAGTGTGGTCAGTGAGATCATCACTGGAATGTTCAGGGCTCTGTATTTGGTGGTCAGTGTTGTGGCCGGTGGAACATTCAGTGCCTGATTTAGTCATACGACTGATGACCGTGTTCGTTAGCTGGGGTGGGATCAGCGGAGGCGCCAAGAAGTGATGTCAATTAATCCCAGGACAGAGGCCTCCACACTTTCCTCTTCATGCTGTTTCTATGTTCCCCTCCTGTGCCCCCTCTTCTATTCTCCTCCTGTGCCCCCTCTTCTATTCTCCTCCTATGCCCCCTCTTCTATTCTCCTCCTGTGCCCCCTCTTCTATTCTCCTCCTGTGCCCCCTCTTCTATTCTCCTCCTGTGCCCCCTCTTCTATTCTCCTCCTGTGCCCCCTCTTCTATTCCCCTCCTGTGCCCCCTCTTCTATTCCCCTCCTGTTCTCCCTCTTCTATTCTCCTCCTGTTCTCCCTCTTCTATTCTCCTCATGTGCCCCCTCTTCTATTCTCCTCCTGTTCTCCATCTTCTATTCCCCTCCTGTGCCCCCTCTTCTATTCCCCTCCTGTGCCCACTCTTCTATTCCCCTCCTGTGCCCCCTCTTCTATTCCCCTCCTGTGCCCACTCTTCTATTCCCCTCCTGTGGCCCCTCTTCTATTCCCCTCCTGTGGCCCCTCTTCTATTCCCCTCCTGTGCCCCCTCTTCTATTCCCCTCCTGTGCCCCCTCTTCTATTCCCCTCCTGTGCCCCCTCTTCTATTCCCCTCCTGTGCCCCCTCTTCTATTCCCCTCCTGTGCCCCCTCTTCTATTCTCCTCCTGTGCCCCCTTATATGCTCCTGTAGAGGATTGTGGTGAGATGTGAAGCAATTATTTTGGGATCTCTAGTTCTATCCTGTTCCCTCGATCTTCTGACCTGCTTCACCAGCTGGATATGTTGTGACACATGGATGGAGCAGAACGCCTCCAGGATGATGGAGAAGACGAGATTCACCGGCTCATTCATCTCTGACCTGGAATAAAGAAAATGGTGGAAAGATAAAGCGGGTGAGACAAGTGGAGACATTTATAATCTTCCCCTTTGTTAGGGCGCGTCCACACTACGATATGCATCACATCCCCTCAAAATGGGAGGCCGAGGTATAATGTACAGGCAGGTACAGAGGTAAGTAGTGATGTATAACACCTCCGCTGGCTGTATATGATATAGATGTAAGTAGTGATGTATAACACCTCCCATGGCTGTATAGTATACAGCATGGAAAGAGTTAACTAGCACTGCTGAGCATCCATACTGTACTGACACATTTTTTGTTTTTCATTTCTTCTAGTTTCAGATATGTATGAAGAGAATTACTTCGGATTCCAGGATGTTGTCGATGACTTGTGTTATTTTTAAGTCTTTAATAAAATGGTGACGAGTGCTGTGGGGGAGGGTAATAAAATGGTGACGAGTGCTGTGGGGGAGGGTAATAAAATGGTGACGAGTGCTGTGGGGAGGGTAATAAAATGGTGACGAGTGCTGTGGGGAGGGTAATAAAATGGTGACGAGTGCTGTGGGGGAGGGTAATAAAATGGTGACGAGTGCTGTGGGGAGGGTAATAAAATGGTGACGAGTGCTGTGGGGGAGGGTAATAAAATGGTGACGAGTGCTGTGGGGGAGGGTAATAAAATGGTGACGAGTGCTGTGGGGGAGGGTAATAAAATGGTGACGAGTGCTGTGGGGGAGGGTAATAAAATGGTGACGAGTGCTGTGGGGGAGGGTAATAAAATGGTGACGAGTGCTGTGGGGGAGGGTAATAAAATGGTGACGAGTGCTGTGGGACTGGGAGAGGGTAATAAAATGGTGAGTCAGGAGTATGCTCTGCTGTGCTATGAGCACAGTGCTGGCTCCTGCCTGTCTGATTGACAGGCAGGGAGCAGTGCTGAGCTTGTCTGTGTCCCGGCTGCAGTCTGAGATTTAGGACTCCAGCATGAGTCTGAAATCTATAAAAAGGGCTTGCGGCCAGGACTGGTAGGGAGACCTCTAGTGGTCATTTTTTTCAAAGTGGAAAATTAAATAAAAAGAAACATATTTTTTAATAACATGCAATTGGAAAGTTATTCTACATACATTAATCTATAATATATCAAAAGTTGCCCTTGTAAATTGTTTAACATGGGTTGTGGGGATCCTTGCCCACCCTGGTAATATCAGGCTTTTGCTGCTTGGTTGGTATTTGGCTAAGAATAAAAATAGAGGGAACCCCACACAGCTTTTTATTGACATGTAAAAAAAAATGTGTGAGGTTTCCCTTATCTTTATTATCAGCCAAATACCAACCAAGCAGCAACAGCCTGATATTACCAGGGAGGGCGAGGACCATTGTTATTGGCCTTCCCCAACCTAAGTAACGTCAGCCTGTCACCACCTAGGCCCAGGAGCGCCATTTTTGATGCTCAGGGTTGTTGGTACCCCTGTGGTGGATACTGTGGTAATAATTGAGGGCTAGGGCTAACAGTTTTTAGGGCTAACGCGAATCCCCGGCTTAGCAATGGACTCAACTACTAAGCCTGAATTCAAGTTAAAAAAACACAAAGTTTAAAAACACTCCCCGTGTTGAGTTATATATATATATATATATACACACACATATACAAGACGGGTGTAATTCAACACCATGGGCATAACCGTGTCTGCTGGAGGCTCCCAACTCCAGTACTCAGTCACCTTGGCTTGACAAAGAAGGCGGAAGAATTTGAAGCGTTGCCATTGGTGCTCCCGGGAGTACAGAGCCACAATGCTCAGCCCACAGCGAACGCCAAGAAAATGGCTGGGACCTGAAAGGCTCCATGTGGAGTGAAGGAATCCTGTGTTCTCCTAAGTTCTGCTGATCACACCTGGGTGAATATTAGTATTTAGAATGTGATTGTATCTCTGAAAAGTCTTGGATAAAGAGAAAAGTTGTTGCAAAAAAAAAAAACTCCCCCACAGCACTCATCACCATTTTATTACCCTCCCCCACAGCACTCGTTACCATTTTATTACCCTCCCCCACAGCACTCGTCAGCATTTTATTAAAGACTTTAAAAAAACACAAGTCATCGACAACATCCTGGAATCCAAAGTAATCCTCTGTATACATATCTGAAACTAGAAGAAATGAAAAACAAAAAAATGTGTCAGTACAGTATGGATGCTCAGCAGTGCTAGTTAACTCTTCCCTGGTTCATGTGCAGAGAGAAGAAAGATCGGAGCTCATATAGTAAAATGAATGAGGGCCTGCAGTAAGGCAGAGTCAGGAGTATGCCCTGCTGTGCTATGAGCACAGTGCTGGCTCCTGCCTGTCTGATTGACAATCAGGGAGCAGTGCTGAGCTTGTCTGTGTCCCGGCTGCATTCTGAGATTTAGGACTCCAGCATGAGTCTGAAATCTATAAAAAGGGCTTGTGGCCAGGACTGGTAGGGAGACCCCTAGTGGTCATTTTTTCAAAGTGGAAAATTAAATAAAAGGAAGCATATTTTTTAATAACATGCAATTGGAAAGTTATTCTGCATACATTAATCTATAATATATCAAAAGTTGTTTTGATGAAAGGTACCCTTTAAAAATGTAAAAAAAAAACAAGCATCAATATAGTCCTCGAATCCGAAGTAATCCGCTGCATACACGGATGTGAAGCGAGAGGAAAAAATAATACACAAAATGAGTTTGTACATTCTGGCCACTCTCCTGTTTGGGAACACACTACCAGAACTATACATAGATGGTTGTATATGTATACCCCCTTCCCGGGAGTTAACTCTTTCCTTGCTGGGCCTTTGCCTAGCACTCAGCTGAGCAAGGGGTTACAGTAAAGCAGAGATCTATACAGATGGCTGGTTTACTGTATATTCTTGCTGGGCAGGTGATATTCAATATATACCTTCTGCCCAGCATGAGCTGTACTCACAGTTGTATATCTGAGGGGAAAAGTCCAGCTCAGTCTGGCTACGAGATGGTACAGTATCCTGCGCTGCAGTATTTTTACTATTTAATGGGTTACTCCACTGCTCAGCATTTGGAACAAAATGTTCCAAATGCTTAGCGCCAAGAGCGCGTGACGTCATAGCCCCGCCCCCTCATGACATCACACCCCACCCCCTCAATGCAAGTCTATGGGAGGGGGCGTGACGATAGTCCCGCCCCCTTCCATAGACTTGCATTGAGGGGGTGCGGCCGTGATGTCACGAGCCTCCAGCGCTGCACCTGACGCTCTAAACGAATGCCGGGTGCCGCAGCCGAGATCACGGGGTCCCCAGCGACGGGACCCCGCGATCAGACATCGAGGGGGCGGGGCGTGACGTCATGAGGGGGTGGGGCCATGACGTCAGGAGCTCCCGGCGCCAGCGTTAGGAACAGCTTGTTCCAAACGCTGAGCAGCGGAGTAACCCTTTAAGGCATATGAGTCTATATAGATTTGTTGCCGTAGTGAATTAGTAACCACTGTAAAGTTAAACATTTTTTTTTACCTAAGCCAGTTTCGGAAAAAATACATCAAAAGTCGTATACTTTTTGCAGATCGGAGTTCATGCGACAAAATTTGCAATTATGAGAAGAAAAAAAAAGCCCCTTATTTCTTGATCAGGTCCCCCCTTAGAGAGGATTAATACCGTAAGAGCCAGAACAGCTGGTGTCCGATGCCGCGTGCCACAAAGGCTCTCTCCAAGAGGAACGCGCTGACCTCGTTGTACACATACGCCTTGGTTTTCAGCACTTGCACCAATTGTGGGAGCAAATTAGAAAGTTCTTCATCCCTGTGCAGGAAGAAAGAGGGTGAGAAGAAGATGGCTCCTTTCCACTGGATATTTCCTCCCGTTTCAGGTACGCAGTACTTACGACAAGCTCCTCAGACATCTCACCGCAAACATCTCTACCGAAGGGTCAGGAAAGCTACGACCGAGCAACTCCAGGGCGGAAGAAGAAGAAATCTCTGACCAAGACTGTAACAAGTAAATCATCTGGAAAGGAGGAATAAAAGGGTCTGTTCACACAGGGCGGATGGGCCGGGGGGGTTTATACAGCATAAAAACACCCACCGCGTTCCTGCTCCAAAATAACCATTAAAGGAGAACTCCAGCACAACATAACTTATCCCCTATCCTTTGGATAGGGGATAAGTTATAGATCGCTGGGGGTCCGAGCGCTGGGGCCCCCCTGGGATCTCCTATGGGGTACATGGAGGGGGCATGTCAGCCGCAGCGTCATGCGGGGACGGAACGCCCCCTTTTCAGCATATTGCCGCGGCCCGGTTCAGGAGATCCCGGGGGGCCCCAGCGCTCGCAAACCCCCTCGATCTATAACTTCTATAACTTATCTGAGGGATAGGGGATAAGTTAGATTGCACTACAGACGTCCTTTAAAGGAAAACTGTCACATGTTCACTCCCGCTCAAACCACAGGTACTGACGGGGGGAGAGTGCGGGGGACCCTGATTCATATGATCCCTACCTTGCCCGGATCCGTTTTGCAGTTCGCCCGCAATCTTAGTTTTTCTATATATGCAAATGTGGCTGTAACTGGTATGGGCGGGGTTTACAGGAGCCTAGTGACACTGTGACGTCTACACCGCCCATCCGCAGCGCCGCCCATTTATGAATATTCATCCCCCCTCCCTCACGCTCCCCGCCGCTCCTAACTGGTCTTCACTGCGCATGTCAGGAAGCGAGACCAGTTAGGCGGCATTCACACCACATTTTTGCAGTACAGTTCCAGTATACGCTTCAATTTGAAAACCGTACGGAACCGTATTGAAAACCGTATGCATTGACTCTCCACTGAAAACCGTACGCCAAAAGATGCATCAGGTTGTGTCCATTTTGCATCCTGTACGGTTTTGTCAGTTTTTTTCCCGTACCCAAAACCGTATTTTAGGCTGCATTCACACTTCGTTTTTACATTACGGTTGCCCGATCCAGGTGGGGGAGGGGCTAACCGGGCGCTCCAGTACCCCCATTCGGACCAGCACTGAAATCCATTTACTTTAATGAGCCGACCGGAGTCAAACGGTGACTCCGGTTGGCTCATTTAAGACCCGTATCTGGTTTTGTGACCGGACCTAAAACTGTAGTATACTAGAGTATTAGGTCCGGTCAGGAAACCGGATACGGGTAAAAAATGAGCCAACTGGAGTCACCGTTTGACTCCGGTCGGCTCATTAAAGTAAATGGATTTCAGTGCTGGTCCAGCTGGGGTACGGGAGCACCCGGTTAGCCCCTCTCCCAGCCGGATCCGGCAACCGTAATGTAAAAACGAATGCAGCCTTACCACGGTTTTGGTCCGGGTGAAAAACTGTATTAAACCGTATACATTTTTAAACATGGGAGTCAATGGGAACTGTACAGAACTGTATGCGCATACGGTTCCATCAGGTTTTCACCACACGGATTTTGACTTTGCACAATTTTTTTTCTTGGAATTTCAATCAGACTGTGAAACTTTATTCATAATGGAGTGAAAAGTTAAAAACATATAGGTTTTTTTCATAAAGAACTGATGCAACCGGACATCATTTTTTTTAACCGTATACGGGTTAAAATTTGTACACACGTTTTGATACAGTTTAGTCCGGTTTTGGGGAATCTGCTTTTCATCAAAAACCTGAAACGGGAACTGTATAGCAAAAACGTGGTGTGAACCCAGCCTTAGGAGCGGCGGGGAGAGGGAGAGCCGGAGGGAGGGGGATGAATATTCACAAGCGGGCAACGCTGCGGACAGGTGGTGCAGACAACACAGGGCCACTAGGCCAATCCCTCGCTGACACAGAGGATCCACATCCAGCCTGCCGAATCCTAACAATGGGGATTTTCTCCTGCTCTGGACAGTTACTGATACAGACATCAGATGTCAGCAGATAGCACTGTGGACAAGACAAAAAAGAAATTCAAAAAGAAAATAATTTCCTCTGTAGTATTCATCAGCTAATAAGTACTGGAAGGGTAAAGATTTTTTAATAGAAGTAATTTACAAATCTGTTTAACTTTCTGGCACCAGTTGATTTAAAAAAAAAAAAAATTCCACCGGAGTACCCCTTTAAGGTCATATCTGTCTAGATTTCCAGCCATCACCTGTGCTGCCTGAACATGACAATTCCACTTGGTGGAAAGGAGAAGTTTGGCCAGACATTCCGGATGCCATCTCTGGATCTCACGGCGAAATTCCCATATTAGATCCTTTTCGCGGTCACTAAGCTCTTCCCGCCATGTTTGGTATAGGACGGCCTGGAGCTGCTCCTGTGAGGTACGAGAAGAACCAGTCACCTCAGACTGACATGGGAAACCGTAATGGGGGAGTAACGCCATGTTCACATGCATCCGAAAATAACAGAAAGAACCTGCTGCAGGGTTTCCTGTTACCTACACGGGCAGATCCCCCCCCCCCCCATGTCGCATTGTTCAACATGAATATGGTTTCTAAATATCTACGTATTATCTACTGAACAAAGAAACAACTTTATTTCAGCACAAATTTCCCCCAAAATTTGTATCTGTCCAAATTTGAAACTTTTCTGATTCATTTTGGCCGAATCGGTCATAGAGGAGCAGGGACTCCTGTTCACTGGCCAGTAAGGAGATAAGCAGCAATGCTGTATGCTCTTCATCTGGCTCAGCAAATATGTACCATCGCTTGGTGTATACTGTACAAGAGCAGGGACTCCTGCCTCTGACAGGACTCCCTGCTCCTGTATGTCCTATATGAGGCACCCTATGCTGACAGCTCAGGGAAGCAATAAAAATATGTACAGGAGCAGGGACTCCTGTAAAATCTGAACTCTCTGCTTCTGTATGTCCTTTATGTGGCTCTCTATGCTGACAGCTCAGGGAGGCAATAAAAATATGTACAGGAGCAGGGACTCCTGTCAAAGGCTGTACTCCCTGCTCCTGCATGTCCTTTATTTGGCACTCTATGCTTACAGCTCAGGGAAGTAATAACATTATGTACAGGAGCAGGGACTCCTGTCAAAGGCTGAACTCCCTGCTCCTGCATGTCCTTTATGTGGCACTCTATGCTGACAGTTCAGGAAGGCAATAAAAGTATATAGAGGAGCAGGGACTCCTGTCAAAGGCGGAACTCCCCACTCCTGTATGTCCTTTATGTGGCACTCTATGCTTACAGCTCAGGGAAGTAATAACATTATGTACAGGAGCAGGGACTCCTGTCAAAGGCTGAACTCCATGCTCCTGTATGCCCTTTATGTGTCACTCTATGCTGACAGTTCAGGATGGAAATAAAAGTATGTACAGGAGCAGGGACTCTTGTCAAAACCTGAACTCCCCGCTCATGTATGTCCTTTATGTGGCACTCTACGCTGACAGCTCAGGGAGGCAATAAAATTATGTACAGGAGCAGGGACTCTTGTCAAAAGCTGAACTCCCTGCTCCTGTACACTGATCCACATTCACTGAGCCAGAAACAGAGCTGCTGGAGTCCCTGCTCCTGTACTTACTGTCAAATCCAAATGGAATCTGATTGGTCATTTGTGGGAATCTGAGCCAACAAAAATTTGGGGATTTTCACTTGTCTCTACTAGTAAAACAATCCAATTTAGATGGATATAGATATTTCAGACCTCACTAATATAATGACAGCAATACCTCCATGAATTCCTTAAACCTCTTCCCCATCCCCAATAGTGACGGCTGCAATTTCCCTACACTACGGAGTCTCTGCACTCTTCATCCTCACTTATAAGATGTAACAGGTGACTGGGTGGGCTGGAGGACTGTATAGAGTGGGGCAAAAAAGTATTTAGTCAGCCACCAATTGTGCAAGTTCTCCCCCTTATAAAGATGAGAGGCTGTAATTATCATCATAGGTTATAACCTCAACTATGAGACAGAATGAGAAAAAATCCATAAAATCAATCAATTGTCTGATTTTTAAAGAATTTATTTGCAAATTATGGTGGAAAATAAGTATTTGGTCACCTACAAACAAGCAAGATTTCTGGCTCTCACAGATCTGTAACTTCTTCTTTAAGAGTCTCCTCTGTCCTCCACTCGTTACCTGTATTAATGGCTCCTGTTTGAACTTGTTATCTGTATAAAAGACACCTGTCCACAACCTCAAACAGTCACACTCCAAACTCCACTATGGCCAAGACCAGAAAGCTGTCGAAGGACACCAGAAACAACATTGTAGACCTGAACCAGGCTGGGAAGACTGAAATTGGAAGACATTCAAGACCACTGATATTCTCCCTCGATCTGGGGCTCCACACAAGATCTCACCCTGTGGTGTCAAAATGATCACAAGAATGGTGAGCAAAAATCCCAGAACCACACAGGGGACCTAGTGAATGACCTGCAGAGAGCTGGGACCAAAGTAATAAAGGCTACCATCAGTAACACACTACACCGCCAGAGACTCAAATCATGCAGTGCCAGACGTGTCCCCCTGCTTAAGCCAGTACATGTCCGGGCCCGTCTGAAGTTTGTTAGAGAGCATTTGGATGATCCAGAAGAGGATTGGGAGAATGTCATATGGTCAAATGAAACCAAAGTAGAACTTATTGGTAAAAACTTAACTCGTCATGTTTGGAGGAGAAAGAATGCTGAGATGCATCCAAAGATCACCAGACCTACTGTGAAGCATGGGGTTGGAAACATCATGCTTTGGGGCTGTTTTTCTGCTAAGGGACCAGGACGACTGATCCGTGTAAAGGAAAGAATGAACGGGGCCATGTATCATGAGATTTTGAGTGAAAACCTCCTTCCATCAGCAAGGGCATTGAAGATGAAACGTGGCTGGGTCTTTCAGCATGACAATGATCCCAAACACACCGCCCGGGCAATGAAGGAGTGGTTTCATAAGAAGCATTTCAAGGTCCTGGAGTGGCCTAGCCAGTCTCCAGATCTCAACCCCATAGAAAACCTTTGGAAAGTCCGAGTTGCCCAGCAACAGACCCAAAACATCACTGCTCTAGAGGAAATCTGCATGGAGGAATGGGCCCAAATACCAGCAACAGTGTGTGAGAACCTTGTGAAGACAGAAAACATGTGACCTCTGTCATTGCCAACAAAGGGGATATAATAAAGTATTGAGATGAACTTTTGTTATTGACCAAATATTTATTTTCCACCATAATTTGCAAATAAATTCTATAAAAAATCAGACAATGGGATTTTATGGATTTTTTTCTCATTCTGTCTCTCATAGTTGAGGTTATAACCTATGATGAACTCTCACAATTGGTGGCTGACTAAATACTTTTTTGCCCCACTGTATATGGAAATGTTTTGGGGTCACTACCTCTTCAGGCAACAAACTGCAGACTCCGCCGTGTTTCCCCAACTTTACTACCTGAAAGACAAAAATATATACAAAACAGGATTGGGTTTATAGTTTCATGTGACAATGCGCTTCACTCTCCAAGTGGCAGATCCGACCTTTTTCGATCAGGATTGAGACTCGGTGCCATCAAAACTTTTACCATGTGTGGGCAACATGACAGAAACCCCTTAAAGGGGTACTCCACTGGCCAGCGTTCGGAACATTTAGTTCCGCGAGCTCTGTATGTGCTGACCACGCCCCCTTGTGATGTCAGGATGTCAGGCCACACCCTCAATGTAAGTCTATGGGAGGGGCGAGTCGGCCACCACACCCCTCCCATAGACTTGCATTGAGAGGGCGTGACGTGATGACACAAGGGGGTGTGGCCGACCCCCAGAGCGCGCACACAGTGTTCGAGATGAAATGTTCCGAATGCTGGCCGGTGGAGTACCCTTGTAAAGGGCTACTCCCGTGTCCTGTCCTGAACGTCGCACCACGCCCCCTCCATTGATGTGTATGGGAGGGGGCGTGACGTTGTCACGCCCCCTCCCATAGACATCAATGGAGGGGGCGTGGCATGACGGCACGAGGGGGCCTGGTCTTGAAGTCACACCGCAGCCACTGCGCCAAGCCTTCTGATCCGGATGTTTAGAAGGCTGGGGCACGGGAGTAGCCCTTTAAGGCCCCATACACACGAGAAATAATCTGGTGGAATCCATTATTGGCAGAAATGGCCGAATAATGTGTACGGGGGCTTCACTTCTATCGGGAGAGAAAATGATTGGGCATGAAGACTTCACCTGCCAGAACCGTCTGTTCTAGGATAGATCAGTCACCACTAGAGGAGTTTGTGAAGCCTGGCGGCAGCTTTCCCCTCCTCTCTCTATTGAGAACATGTGAACGCTCAGCTGAGCCATGCATGTGTATGGAGGGATGGAGCGAGACCGCTGTTGGCTGATGGAGCGTTTGGCCCCCCCTCTCCCATGACAATCCCCAGCTGCAGCCCCAACACTCTATCATAAATACATATATATATATATATATATATATATATATATGTAAATATATATTGTGAGATATCTACCTCTTCAAACGACACTTTCTTTGCTGTGTTGCTTTTTCCCAACTTTATTATCTGAAAAACAGAAGAAAAAAAAAAACACCCAAAACCGGTTCCACCCCAAGCATACGGATATAGCGGTGTAATACAGATGTGAGGTAAAACATATTATGGAGGGGACACCATCAGCATTTCACAGTGTGTCAACGTAACTAGACTTAAAAAAAATGGATGGAAAAATAAATAAAATACCAATGAAATACAGAAAAATACCCCTGGGGATTTATAGTGAAACCGACACTTTTTTCCCCCCTCAGTTTGTTGGACACAATTTTGCGCCAGAAAATCAGAATGAAGCCGACGGACCGAACAATTCATATTAGGGTTTGAGAAAAGGGGGCGTGCACTCGGTTGGGGGTGTGTCCTCGGTTAGGGGCATGTCCTCAGTTAGGGGTGTGTCCTCGGTTAGGGGCATGTCCTTGGTTAGGGGTGTGTCCTCGGTTAGGGGCGTGTCCCTGGTTAGGGCGTTTCCTCGGTTAGGGGCGTGTCCTCAGTTAGGTTAAAAAAAAAAACTCAGATTTGACCTTTGAGTCGGTTTCTTACTATCTAGAATCCACATAGGAATCCTTGTTGGAAATTATTGGAAAATGGAGGGAGAATGACCATTATACATTATACATCATCAGAATGATGTCAGGTCAGTACACAGCGCTGTTAACATGCGGCTACTCTACCTTAAAGGGGTACTCCGCTGCTCAGCGTTTGGAACAAACTGTTCCGAACGCTGGATCCTAGTCCCGCCCCTCATTACATCACGCCCTGCCCCCTCAATGCAAGTCTATGGGAGGGGGCGTGGCGGCCGCCACGCCCCCTCCCATAGACTTGCATTGAGGGGCGGGGCGTGGCACAATGAGGGGCGGGACTATGACGTCACGAGCTCCCGGCGCCGGCTCCAGTGT
The DNA here is from genome assembly GCF_029499605.1 of Hyla sarda. NCBI lineage: Eukaryota > Metazoa > Chordata > Amphibia > Anura > Hylidae > Hyla > Hyla sarda. Next base: position 7,395,874 of record NC_079200.1, on the reverse strand, counting down.
TCGGAACAGTTTGTTCCAAACGCTGAGCAGCGGAGTACCCCTTTAATAATACCACTGACAGGTCATGGGGGACGATCTAGGAGAGAAGAAATGTCTTGCTGCAGCGGGGTCGCCCTATTACAGGACCACCATGGAGCTGAGTGATCTCTATAGACACAACGGCTCATTCTTTTCCTAATATTTGTACAGCAGACGGCATTGGTCGGGGCTGGATATAATACCCATGAGGCAATGGGACTGAATGAGACCACTAAATGTGATGATGAAGAGATGGGGCCCAGATAGATAGATAACCACATCCCCCATGTAAAGATAGAGATTATTTACCTCTTCTATCGAGGGGTAATAGACAGGATCGGGTGACTCAGATAGAATGCACACTTTTAGTGTCGCGCCATTGGGATCAGGATTACGGCCTACAGATCCAGTGGGATTCAATGAGTCTTCTATAGTATCTAGGGGGAAAGAGAAAATACATAAATATATCAAAGGTAACCGACTAAGATGGTGTCACCCTGAAGGCCTATTCCTCCCATCTGTAGACGTCTCATCTCTTCATCCCCCATACTTCACGCTGCACAAACATGGCGCCATACACTCTGCTCCTCTGGGTCGTAGAGGACATCAACCAAGATCACTATGGATTCTGCTCATACATCTCATGGACATTGTCAGGGGAATCCTTTACTGTGTCTGCTCGGAGGTCTAGACTAGTGGTGGTCCGCCATGATATAGGGGCCTCAGATAAGGACATTATGGGGCCAGTATTATATTCCGCAGCCATGAAGCATTGTCGCCGAGGGAACTTCATGGAGGTACATGAAGAATATGAGGAAGGTATAATACATACTTGTCTAATAATATTTATAAACGTGGTGGGAAACCTAAATGAATGATCCCATCCCATATACAATGAGGTCACATCCATATACAATGAGGTCACATCCATATACAATGAGGTCACATCCCATATACAATGAGGTCACATCCCATATACAATGAGGTCACATCCCATATACAATGAGGTCACATCCCTATATACAATGAGGTCACATCCCTATATACAATGAGGTCACATCCCATATACAATGAGGTCACATCCCATATACAATGTGGTCACATCCCATATACAATGAGGTCACATCCCTATATACAATGAGGTCACATCCCATTTACAATGAGGTCACATCCCATATACAATGTGGTCACATCCATATACAATAAGGTCACATCCATATACAATAAGGTCACATCTCCATATACAATGAGGTCACATACCATATACAATGAGGTCACATCCCATATACAATGAGGTCACATCTCCATAAACAATGAGGTCACATCCCATATACAATGAGGTCACATCCCATATACAATGAGGTCACATCCCACATACAATGAGGTCACATCCCTATATACAATGAGGTCACATCCCATATACAATGAGGTCACATCCCTATATAAAGTGCATCCACATCCCATATACAATGAGGTCACATCCCATATACAATGAGGTCACATCCCATATACAATGAGGTCACATCCCATATACAATGAGGTCACATCCCATATACAATGAGGTCACATCTCCATATACAATGAGTTCACATCCCATATACAATGTGGTCACATCCCATATACAATGAGGTCACATCCCATATACAATGAGGTCACATCTCCATATACAATGAGTTCACATCCCATATACAATGTGGTCACATCCCATATACAATGAGGTCACATCCATATACAATGAGGTCACATCCCATATACAATGAGGTCACATCCCATATACAATGAGGTCACATCCCATATCCAATGAGGTCACATTCCATATACAATGAGGCCACATCCCATAAACAATGAGGTCACATCTCCATATACAATGAGGCCACATCCCATATACAATGAGGTCACATCCCATATACAATGAGGTCACATCCCATATACAATGAGGTCACATCCCATATACAATGAGGTCACATCCCATATACAATGAGGTCACATCCCATTTACAATGAGGTCACATCCCATATACAGTGAGGTCACATCTCCATATACAATGAGTTCACATCCCATATACAATGAGGTCACATCCCATATACAATGAGGTCACATCCCATATACAATGAGGTCACATCCCATATACAATGAGGTCACATCCCATATACAATGAGGTCACATCTCCATATACAATGAGTTCACATCCCATATACAATGTGGTCACATCCCATATACAATGAGGTCACATCCCATATACAATGTGGTCACATCCCATATACAATGAGGTCACATCCATATACAATGAGGTCACATCCCATATACAATGAGGTCACATCCCATATACAATGAGGTCACATCCCATATACAATGAGGTCACATTCCATATACAATGAGGCCACATCCCATAAACAATGAGGTCACATCTCCATATACAATGAGGCCACATCCCATATACAATGAGGTCACATCCCATATACAATGAGGTCACATCCCATATACAATGAGGTCACATCCCATATACAATGAGGTCACATCCCGTATACAATGAGGTCACATCCCATATACAATGAGGTCACATCCCATATACAATGAGGTCACATCTCCATATACAATGAGTTCACATCCCATATACAATGAGGTCACATCCCATATACAATGAGGTCACATCCCATATACAATGAGGTCACATCCATATACAATGAGGGCACATCCATATACAATGAGGTCACATCCCATATACAATGAGGTCACATCCCTATATACAATGAGGTCACATCCCATATACAATGAGGTCACATCCCATATACAATGAGGTCACATCTCCATATACAATGAGTTCACATCCCATATACAATGAGGTCACATCCCATATACAATGAGGTCACATCCCATATACAATGAGGTCACATCCATATACAATGAGGGCACATCCATATACAATGAGGTCACATCCCATATACAATGAGGTCACATCCCATATACAATGAGGTCACATCCCATATACAATGAGGTCACATTCCATATACAATGAGGCCGCATCCCATAAACAATGAGGTCACATCTCCATATACAATGAGGCCACATCCCATATACAATGAGGTCACATCCCATATACAATGAGGTCACATCCCTATATACAATAAAGACACAACCCCCATATAAAGTGCAGCCACACCCCTAAATACAATAAAGACATACACCCCTATATAAAGTGCAGCCACACCCCTAAATACAATAAAGACATACACCCCCATATAAAGTGCAGCCACACCCCTAAATACAATAAAGACATACACCCCCATATAAAGTGCAGCCACACCCCTAAATACAATAAAGACATACACCCCCATATAAAGTGCACCCACCACCCCCCTGATGAAGGCGATTCATACCTGGAGGTGGAGACCACAGGGTCAGGCTCTGATGGCCGCTATTCAGCTTGTGGCTGTGATCAAACACCATCATGTTCACCCAGGCTATAGGGGCCACCTGTACAGATACAACGTATAGAAGATCATCCGGCCGGGGAGAGACGGTCCAACCTGACTGAGTGGGCACCAACCTTTCTCCTAGTCACAAAAACTCCATCCCCATGAATGGAGCAGAGGGAGAGGCAGAGGCGCGTCATACGGGGGAGATCACACACGTCTATGTCACATTGCAGATTCTGCTGCCACACTGGATGAGAGGAAGCGTTCACTTCGGTGGTCTCCACGTACTGACAGAGGGGGTCGTGTCCATGGAAGAGACCGGCCCGAACCATCACCTGAACCACAATACCAATCCTTGTTAGGCTATGTTCTATGATTAAAGGGGTTCTATGATTAACAAACTGTTCCGAACGCTGGAGCCAGGAGCTCGCCCCCTCAATGTAAGTCTAAGGGAGGGGGCGTGACGGCCGTCACGCCCCCTCCCATAGACTTACATTGAGGGGGCGGGTTGTGATGTCATGAGGGGGCAGGGCTATGACGTCACGAGCTCCCGGAGCCGGCTCCAGCGTTCAGAACCGTTTGTTCCAAACGCTAAGCAGCGGAGTACCCCTTTAAAGTCCACATGACCGAAACGCGTCAGTCCTATGTTAGTCCTAGCTGTGTGGATACTATTTTAACATTCTAAGAAACTATTACGTTTCACGGAGTGTTTCTTTTTCTTTTGTGTTTTACAAGGTTTTTTTTTTAATGCATAATAGATGTGTCACGATGCCGGCTGGCAGGTAGTGGACCCTCTGTGCCAGAGAGGGATTGGCGTGGACCGTGCTAGTGGACCGGTTCTAAGCCACTACTGGTTTTCACCAGAGCCCGCCGCAAAGCGGGATGGTCTTGCTGCGGCGGTAGTGACCAGGTCGTATCCACTAGCAACGGCTCACCTCTCTGGCTGCTGAAGATAGGCGCGGTACAAGGGAGTAGGCAGAAGCAAGGTCGGACGTAGCAGAAGGTCGGGGCAGGCAGCAAGGATCGTAGTCAGGGGCAACGGCAGAAGGTCTGGAAACACAGGCAAGGAACACACAAGGAACGCTTTCACTGGCACTAAGGCAACAAGATCCGGCAAGGGAGTGCAAGGGAAGTGAGGTAATATAGGGAAGTGCACAGGTGAAAACCCTAATTGGAACCACTGCGCCAATCAGCGGCGCAGTGGCCCTTTAAATCGCAGAGACCCGGCGCGCGCGCGCCCTAGGGAGCGGGGCCGCGCGCGCCGGGACAGAACAGACGGGGAGCGAGTCAGGTAGGGGAGCCGGGGTGCGCATCGCGAGCGGGCGCTACCCGCATCGCGAATCGCATCCCGGCTGGCAGCAGGATCGCAGCGCCCCGGGTCAGAGGACGTGACCGGAGCGCTGCAGCGGAGGGAGTGAAGCGAGCGCTCCGGGGAGGAGCGGGGACCCGGAGCGCTCGGCGTAACAGTACCCCCCCCCTTGGGTCTCCCCCTCTTCTTGGAGCCTGAGAACCTGAGGAGCAGACTTTTGTCAAGGATGTTGTCCTCAGGTTCCCAGGATCTCTCTTCAGGACCACAACCCTCCCAGTCTACTAAAAAAAAATTTTTCCCTCTGACCTTTTTGGCAGCCAAAATTTCCTTGACCGAGAAGACGTCCGAGGAGCCGGAAACAGGAGTGGGAGGAACAGATTTGGGAGAAAAACGGTTGAGGATGAGTGGTTTGAGAAGAGAGACGTGAAAGGCATTAGGGATACGAAGAGAAGGAGGAAGAAGAAGTTTATAAGAGACAGGATTAATTTGACACAAAATTTTGAAAGGACCAAGATAGCGTGGTCCCAACTTGTAGCTAGGGACACGGAAGCGGACATATTTAGCGGAGAGCCATACCTTGTCTCCAGGGGAAAAAACGGGGGGAGCTCTTCTTTTCTTATCCGCGAACCTCTTCATGCGTGAAGAAGCCTGTAAGAGAGAATTTTGGGTCTCTCTCCATATAATGGAAAGGTCACGAGAAATTTCATCCACAGCGGGCAGACCAGAGGGCAAGGGGGTAGGGAGGGGGGGAAGAGGGTGACGGCCGTACACCACGAAAAATGGGGATTTGGAGGAAGATTCAGAGACCCTGAAGTTATACGAAAATTCGGCCCATGGAAGGAGATCTGCCCAGTCATCCTGGCGGGAGGAAACAAAATGTCGCAAATAATCACCCAGGATCTGGTTAATTCTTTCTACTTGTCCATTGGACTGGGGATGATATGCAGAGGAAAAATTTAATTTAATCTTGAGTTGTTTACAGAGAGCCCTCCAGAATTTAGACACGAATTGGACCCCTCTATCCGAGACAATCTGCGTAGGCAACCCGTGAAGACGAAAAATGTGTACAAAAAATTGTTTAGCCAACTGAGGCGCAGAAGGAAGACCAGGAAGAGGGATGAAATGTGCCATTTTGGAGAATCGATCAACGACCACCCAAATAACGGTGTTGCCACGGGAAGGGGGTAAATCAGTAATAAAATCCATACCAATCAGAGACCAAGGCTGTTCGGGGACAGGCAGAGGATGAAGAAAACCAGCGGGCTTCTGGCGAGGAGTCTTATCCCGGGCACAGATAGTGCAGGCTCGCACAAAGTCCCCAACATCCGTCTCCAGAGTCGGCCACCAATAGAAGCGGGAGATGAGTTGCACAGATTTCTTGATGCCCGCATGACCTGCGAGATGGGAGGAGTGACCCCATTTGAGGATTCCGAGGCGTTGGCGTGGAGAAACAAAGGTCTTTCCTGGAGGAGTCTGCCTGATGGAGGCAGGAGAAGTGGAGATCAGGCAGTCAGGTGGAATGATGTGTTGCGGAGGGAGATCAACTTCTGAGGCATCCGAGGAACGAGAGAGAGCATCGGCCCTAATGTTCTTATCGGCAGGACGAAAGTGAATCTCAAAATTAAATCGGGCAAAGAACAGAGACCACCGGGCCTGGCGAGGATTCAGCCGTTGGGCCGACTGGAGGTAGGAGAGGTTCTTGTGGTCGGTGTAGATAATAACAGGAAATCTTGATCCCTCCAGCAGATGCCTCCATTCCTCAAGTGCTAATTTAATGGCTAGAAGCTCTCGATCCCCGATGGAGTAGTTCCTCTCCGCTGGAGAGAAGGTCCTAGAGAAAAAACCACAAGTGACAGCATGCCCGGAAGGATTTTTTTGTAGAAGAACAGCTCCAGCTCCTACTGAGGAGGCATCAACCTCCAATAGGAAGGGTTTGGAAGGGTCAGGCCTGGAGAGCACGGGAGCCGAAGAAAAGGCAGACTTGAGTCGTTTAAAGGAGTCTTCTGCTTGAGGAGGCCAGGACTTGGGATCAGCATTTTTCTTGGTTAAAGCCACGATAGGAGCCACAATGGTAGAAAAATGTGGAATAAATTGCCTGTAATAATTGGCGAACCCCAAAAAGCGTTGGATAGCACGGAGTCCGGAGGGGCGTGGCCAATTTAAGACGGCAGAGAGTTTGTCTGGATCCATCTGTAGTCCCTGGCCAGAGACCAAATATCCTAGAAAAGGAAGAGATTGGCATTCAAACAGACATTTCTCAATTTTGGCATAGAGTTGGTTGTCACGAAGTCTCTGAAGAACCATACGGACATGCTGGCGGTGTTCTTCTAGATTGGCAGAAAAAATTAGGATATCGTCCAGATATACCACAACACAGGAGTATAACAGATCACGAAAAATTTCATTGACAAAGTCTTGGAAGACGGCAGGGGCATTGCACAGTCCAAAGGGCATGACCAGATACTCAAAGTGTCCATCTCTGGTGTTAAATGCCGTTTTCCACTCGTCCCCCTCTCTGATGCGGATGAGGTTATAGGCGCCTCTTAAGTCCAATTTAGTGAAGATGTGGGCACCTTGGAGGCGATCAAAGAGTTCAGAGATGAGGGGTAAGGGGTAGCGGTTCTTAACCGTGATTTTATTAAGACCGCGGTAGTCAATGCAAGGACGTAGGGAGCCATCTTTTTTGGACACAAAGAAAAATCCGGCTCCGGCAGGAGAGGAGGATTTACGGATAAAGCCCTTTTTTAGATTCTCCTGGACGTATTCGGACATGGCAAGAGTCTCTGGGGCAGAGAGAGGATAAATTCTGCCCCGGGGTGGAGTGGTACCCGGGAGGAGGTCGATAGGGCAATCATAAGGCCTGTGAGGAGGTAGAGTCTCAGCTTGTTTTTTGCAGAAAACATCCGCGAAGTCCATATAGGCCTTAGGGAGACCGGTTACTGGAGGAACCACAGAGTTACGGCAAGGGTTACTGGGAACCGGTTTTAGACAGTTCTTGGAACAAGAGGACCCCCAACTCTTGATCTCCCCAGTGGACCAATCCAGGGTTGGGGAATGAAGTTGAAGCCAGGGAAGTCCAAGGAGAATCTCCGAGGTGCAATTGGGGAGGACCAAAAGTTCAATCCTCTCATGATGAGATCCGATGCTCATAAGAAGGGGCTCCGTGCGGAAACGTATGGTACAGTCCAATCTTTCATTATTTACACAATTGATGTAGAGGGGTCTGGCGAGACTGGTCACTGGGATGTTGAACCTGTTGACGAGAGAGGCCAAAATAAAATTTCCTGCAGATCCAGAGTCCAAGAAGGCCACTGTAGAGAAGGAGAAGGCAGAGGCAGACATCCGCACAGGCACAGTAAGACGTGGAGAAGCAGAGTAGACATCAAGGACTGTCTCACCTTTGTGCGGAGTCAGCGTACGTCTTTCCAGGCGGGGAGGACGGATAGGACAATCCCTCAGGAAGTGTTCGGTACTAGCACAGTACAGGCAGAGGTTCTCCATACGGCGTCGTGTCCTCTCTTGAGGTGTCAGGCGAGACCGGTCGACCTGCATAGCCTCCACGGCGGGAGGCACAGGAACAGATTGCAGGGGACCAGAGGAGAGAGGAGCCGAGGAGACGAAACGCCTCGTGCGAACAGAGTCCATATCTTGGCGGAGTTCCTGACGCCTTTCAGAAAAACGCATGTCAATGCGAGTGGCTAGGTGAATAAGTTCATGTAGATTAGCAGGAATTTCTCGTGCGGCCAGAACATCTTTAATGTTGCTGGATAGGCCTTTTTTGAAGGTCGCGCAGAGGGCCTCATTATTCCAGGACAATTCTGAAGCAAGTGTACGGAATTGTACGGCATACTCGCCAACGGAAGAATTACCCTGGACCAGGTTCAACAGGGCAGTCTCAGCAGAAGAGGCTCGGGCAGGTTCCTCAAAGACACTTCGGATTTCCGAGAAGAAGGAGTGTACAGAGGCAGTGACGGGGTCATTGCGGTCCCAGAGCGGTGTGGCCCATGACAGGGCTTTTCCGGACAGAAGACTGACTACGAAAGCCACCTTAGACCTTTCAGTGGGAAACAGGTCCGACATCATCTCCAGATGCAGGGAACATTGGGAAAGAAAGCCACGGCAAAACTTAGAGTCCCCATCAAATTTATCCGGCAAGGATAAGCGTATCCCAGGAGCGGCCACTCGCTGCGGAGGAGGTGCAGGAGCTGGCGGAGGAGATGACTGCTGAAGCTGTGGTAGCAACTGTTGTAGCATAACGGTCAGTTGAGACAGCTGTTGGCCTTGTTGCGCTATCTGTTGTGACTGCTGGGCGACCACCGTGGTGAGGTCAGCGACAACTGGCAGAGGAACTTCAGCGGGATCCATGGCCGGATCTACTGTCACGATGCCGGCTGGCAGGTAGTGGACCCTCTGTGCCAGAGAGGGATTGGCGTGGACCGTGCTAGTGGACCGGTTCTAAGCCACTACTGGTTTTCACCAGAGCCCGCCGCAAAGCGGGATGGTCTTGCTGCGGCGGTAGTGACCAGGTCGTATCCACTAGCAACGGCTCACCTCTCTGGCTGCTGAAGATAGGCGCGGTACAAGGGAGTAGGCAGAAGCAAGGTCGGACGTAGCAGAAGGTCGGGGCAGGCAGCAAGGATCGTAGTCAGGGGCAACGGCAGAAGGTCTGGAAACACAGGCAAGGAACACACAAGGAACGCTTTCACTGGCACTAAGGCAACAAGATCCGGCAAGGGAGTGCAAGGGAAGTGAGGTAATATAGGGAAGTGCACAGGTGAAAACCCTAATTGGAACCACTGCGCCAATCAGCGGCGCAGTGGCCCTTTAAATCGCAGAGACCCGGCGCGCGCGCGCCCTAGGGAGCGGGGCCGCGCGCGCCGGGACAGAACAGACGGGGAGCGAGTCAGGTAGGGGAGCCGGGGTGCGCATCGCGAGCGGGCGCTACCCGCATCGCGAATCGCATCCCGGCTGGCAGCAGGATCGCAGCGCCCCGGGTCAGAGGACGTGACCGGAGCGCTGCAGCGGAGGGAGTGAAGCGAGCGCTCCGGGGAGGAGCGGGGACCCGGAGCGCTCGGCGTAACAAGATGTTTGCTTGCAATTCTTAAGTCTTTTTTTAATGTTTCTCACCTAAAAAAAAAACACTGGCAAATAAAAATTTTACACCTCAAAATATGTCCGGTTTATGTGCGGTGACCCAGTACATGATGTTGTCCTGTCAGGTTAACGTTGCCTCAGGAACTGTTTGCATTTCTGTTCTGGGCTTACTACTCCAGGGTATATTGTGTTATGTTATTTTGTGATTCAAGTTTATGTAAATGGTTAACAGTGTTATTGTGCTTTTAAGGAAGCTAATGCAGAGTAAACCATGTGATCCTGATGAGTAGGGGGAGGAATTAGTCAGTTAAGCTGAGGTACAGTGTGGAGAGGAGTTAGGAGAAGTCTGTGGTAAAATGTAGGAGACCTGCAGGGAAAAGTAACAAAGTCAGTAACCGCACATCTACAAGAACCCGATTGCACAGGTCCAGTCTGGAAGTCTCGGATAGCAGGAGATAGAAAGCCTCAGGCAACTCAAGTAAAAGTACCAAAAGTCCCTGCAAGGCAAAAGGCTCTCCAGGGTTACTCTGCATTTCCCCTTCTCTGATCTGTACTGTAAAGGATTACCACATCTAGTTTTCCGTAACCCGGCATCTGTGGTCGTTATTGTCCCCAGTGCTTGGCCCAGTGTGGTGGTTAACGCTACACTGGCGTCACAAACCGTGCATCAGCCCAGTAGTACACCACATATGTCCATTTGTCCCCACTGAATTCAATGGGGAAATGCTGGACAATTCACAGTTAATTATTTAAATATTATGGGCCTAAAAAATTGTGCATGGTATTTATTTGGAAGATAATACAGTTGACAATGTGCCACAAACATTTAGAAAATGTGCAATAACTGGGAAAACGAATAATTTATGTGCACATTTTGGTGTTTTTTTTCTTCACGTAAATGCTTCAAACACTTGAAAATTGTGAGCAACTGCAAGATGATTTGCATAAATGCCTGTAAAATGTTCCAAAAAAACTCAAAAAATTTATAGGAGAGCTTCAAATAGCCAAAAAACTGTCTAAACGAAAACAGTAACCAACCACCTCACAGCTTTCATACCTGAAGAGCACTATAAGAAATAAAAGCTGAACGGTTGCTATAGGCAACAAAGAGTTTATCTTTTAGATAGTTTCCTAAATCTTCACCTATGTGTGAACATGGCCTTAGATGGCACATCTCCTACCACGTACCTTACAACCTTCTGCTAAAGTCACATTGGACCCCTCAGTAATCTGGATCATGAATGGCCGCTTCAGGTCCCATAGAGATGTCCGTCCTGAGATCACCATATCCTTCAGAAAGGAGAGTACGAGCACCAATCAGACAGTACAGACAATATGGAGAGAAATACTGGGACCACCAGCGCAGGATCAGGGAATGACGCTTAATCATCACTGAAACTGCTGCATCCTCAGGTAACAATGGCCAATGGTCAGGCTGCTTAAGACGTTCTAGAAAAATCCAACAAATATATCACAACTATGGAACAGAATGATGATTCAGTCATTACATTTACTTAGTTGTCCAATTCTAATATAACCAAGTATAAAATGTACAGGTACCTCCATAGTCAAGATGTAATGCTCCTCTGGGGTTTAAAGCAGAAACCCTTTGGATTCCAGCTGCTGAGCTCTTCCCCCTGCTACTTACTGGCCCAGAGTTCCTGCTCCTTCCCCATCCCACTCCCTCCCATTCCTGCTCCCTCCCGATTCCGCTCCTTCCCGTTCCTGCTCCCTCCCAATTCCACTCACTCCAGTTCCTGCTCTCTCCCCTTCCTGTTTCCTCCCAATTCCACTCTCTCCTGTTTCTGCTCCCTCCCGATTCCGCTCCCTCCCGATTTCGCTCTCTCGTTCCTGCTCCCTCCTGATTCCGCTCTCTCTCGTTTCTGCTCCCTCCTGATTCCGCTTTCTCCTGTTTCTGTTCCCTCCCGATTCCGCTCACTCCCGTTTCTGCTCCCTCCTGATTTTGCTCTCTCCTGTTTCTGCTCCCTCCTGATTCCGCTCTCTCATTCCTGCTCTCTCCTGATTCTGCTCTCTCGTTCCTGCTCCCTCCTGATTCCGATCACTCCCGTTCCTGCTCTCTCCTGATTTTGCTCTCTCCTGTTTCTGCTCCCTCCCGATTCCGCTCACTCCCGTTCCTGCTCCCTCCTGATTTTGCTCTCTACTGTTTCGGCTCCCTCCTGATTCCGCTCTCTCATTCCTGCTCCCTCCTGATTCCGCTCACTCCCGTTCCTGCTCTCTCCTGATTTTGCTCTCTCCTGTTTCGGCTCCCTCCTGATTCCGCTCTCTCGTTCCTGCTCCCTCCTGATTCCGCTCACTCCTGTTCCTGCTCTCTCCTGATTTTGCTCTCTCCTGTTTCTGCTCCCTCCTGATTCCGCTCTCTCATTCCTGCTCTCTCCTGATTCTGCTCTCTCGTTCCTGCTCCCTCCTAATTCCGCTCTCTGCTGTTTATGCTCCCTCCCGATTCTGCTCCCTCTCGTTCCTGCTCCCTCCTGATTCTGCTCTCTCTCTCGTTTCTGCTCCCTCCTGATTCCGCTTTCTCCTGTTTCTGCTCCCTCCCGATTCCGCTCCCTCCCGTTCCTGCTCCCTCCTGATTTTGCTCTCTCCTGTTTCTGCTCCCTCCTGATTCCGCTGACTCCCTTTCCTGCTCTCTTCTGATTTTGCTCTCACCTGTTTCTGCTCCCTCCTGATTCCACTCTATTATTCCTGCTCTCTCCTGATTCCGCTCTCTCGTTCCTGCTCCCTCCTGATTCCGCTCACTCCCGTTCCTGCTCTCTCCTGATTTTGCTCTCTCCTGTTTCTGCTCCCTCCTGATTCCGCTCTCTCATTCCTGCTCTCTCCTGATTCCGCTCTCTCGTTTCTGCTCCCTCCTGATTCCGCTCACTCCTGTGTCTGCTCCCTCCCGATTCTGCTCCCTCTCGTTCCTGCTCCCTCCTGATTCCGCTCTCTCATTCCTGCTCCCTCCTGATTCCGCTCTCTCTCGTTCCTGCTCCCTCCTGATTCCGCTTTCACCTGTTTCTGCTCCCTCCCAATTCCGCTCACTCCCGTTCCTGCTCCCTCCTGATTTTGCTCTCTCCTGTTTCTGCTCCCTCCCGATTCTGCTCACTCCCGTTCCTGCTCCCTCCTGATTTTGCTCTCTCCTGTTTCGGCTCCCTCCTGATTCCGCTCTCTCATTCCTGCTCCCTCCTGATTCCGCTCACTCCCGTTCCTGCTCCCTCCTGATTTCGCTCTCTCCTGTTTCTGCTCCCTCCCGACTCTGGTCCCTCTCGTTCCTGCTCCCTCCTGATTCCGCTCTCTCTCGTTCCTGCTCCCTCCTGATTCCGCTTTCTCCTGTTTCTGCTCCCTCCTGATTCCGCTCCCTCCCGTTCCTGCTCTCTCCTGATTTTGCTCTCTCCTGTTTCGGCTCCTTCCTGATTCCACTCTATCATTCCTGCTCTCTCCTGATTCCGCTCTCTCGTTCCTGCTCCCTCCTGATTCCGCTCACTCCCGTTCCTGCTCTCTCCTGATTTTGCTCTCTCCTGTTTCTGCTCCCTCCTGATTCCGCTCTCTCATTCCTGCTCTTTCCTGATTCCGCTCTTTCGTTCCTGCTCCCTCCTGATTCCGCTCACTCCTGTGTCTGCTCCCTCCCGATTCTGCTCCCTCTCGTTCCTGCTCCCTCCTGATTCCGCTCTCTCATTCCTGCTCCCTCCTGATTCCGCTCACTCCCGTTCCTGCTCTCTCCTGATTTTGCTCTCTCCTGTTTCTGCTCCTTCCTGATTCCACTCTATCATTCCTGCTCTCTCCTGATTCCGCTCTCTCGTTCCTGCTCCCTCCTGATTCGGCTCACTCCCGTTCCTGCTCTCTCCTGATTTTGCTCTCTCCTGTTTCTGCTCCCTCCTGATTCCGCTCTCTCATTCCTGCTCTCTCCTGATTCCGCTCTTTCGTTCCTGCTCCCTCCTGATTCCGCTCACTCCTGTGTCTGCTCCCTCCCGATTCTGCTCCCTCTCGTTCCTGCTCCCTCCTGATTCCGCTCTCTCATTTCTGCTCCCTCCTGATTCCGCTCTCTCTCGTTCCTGCTCCCTCCTGATTCCGCTTTCTACTGTTTCTGCTCCCTCCCGATTCCGCTCCCTCCCGTTCCTGCTCCCTCCTGATTTTGCTCTCTCCTGTTTCTGCTCCCTCCCGATTCCGCTCACTCCCGTTCCTGCTCCATCCTGATTCCGCTCTCTCCTGTTTCTGCTCCCTCCCGATTCTGCTCCCTCTCCTTCCTGCTCCCTCCTGATTCCGCTCTTTCATTCCTGCTCCCTCCTGATTCTGCTCTCTTCTGTTTCTGCTTTCTCCTGATTCCGCTCTCTCTCGTTCCTGCTCCCTTCTGATTCCGCTCTCTCGTTCCTGCTCCCTTCTGATTCCGCTCACTCCCGCTCCTGCTCTCTCCTGATTTTGCTCTATCCTGTTTCTGCTCCCCCCTGATTCCGCTCTCTCATTCCTGCTCTCTCCGGATTCCGCTCTCTCGTTCCTGCTCCCTCCTGATTCTGCTCTCTCCTGTTTCTGCTCCCTCCCGATTCTGCTCCCTTTCGTTCCTGTTCCCTCCCCATCCCACTCAGTCCCAATCCTACTTAGTCTGCTCACTTTTAAGCCTGCCTAGTCCTGGTCTGGGTCAGTCTTGACCCTGTTCCACTCTAATTCTGCTCAGTCCTGATCAGTTTTCTTATTACTCTGGATAAGCTCCAGGTCTATCCTAATGGTGTCTTTCTTGCTATTGTAAACACATAAATAAAAAAGACCAGCGCCCCTGATGTTCAACCTATATCTCTATTGTGTCCCTACTTTGTTGCTTTAAGAGGACAGTAAATCACCCCATGGAAAGGATGCCAATTGCCCCAAACTAGGGGAAGAAATTCCTTCCCGACTGCAATATGGCATCAGAATAAATCCCTGGATGAACGTTCTGTCCCTATAGATCTAGTATACATAACCTGTAATGTTATTACTCTACATAAATGTATCCAGGCCCCTCCTCCTGGACTCTTTTACAGAGTTCCCCATGACCACCTCCTCTGGCAGAGAGTTCCACAGTCTCACTGCTCTTACAGTAAAGAACCCCCGTCTGTGCTGGTGTAGAAACCTTCTTTCCTCTAGACGTAGAGGATGCTCTCTTGTTATATATACAGTCCTGGGTATAAATAGATCATGGAGAGATCTCTGTACTGTCCCCTGATATATTTATACATAGTTATTAGGTCGCCCCCTAAGCCTTCTTTTTTCTAAACTAAATAACCCTAATTCTGATAATCTTTCTGGGTACTGTAGTCCTCCCATTCCCCGTATTACTCTGGTTGCCCATCTTTGAACCCTCTCCAGTTCCACTATATCTTTCTTGTACACTGGTGCCCAGTACTGTACACAGTATTCCATGTGTGGTATGACCAGTACTGTACACAGTATTCCATGTGCGGTCTGACCAGTACTGTACACAGTATTCCATGTGTGGTCTGACCAGTACTGTACACAGTATTCCATGTGTGGTCTGACCAGTACTGTACACAGTATTCCATGTGTGGTCTGACCAGTACTGTACACAGTATTCCATGTGTGGTCTGACCAGTACTGTACACAGTATTCCATGTGTGATCTGACCAGTACTGTACACAGTATTCCATGTGTGGTCTGACCAGTACTGTACACAGTATTCCATGTGTGGTCTGACCAGTACTGTACACAGTATCCCATGTGTGGTCTGATCAGTAGTGTACACAGTATTCCACGAGTGGTCTGAACAGTACTGTACACAGTGTTCCATGTGTGGTCTGGCCAGTACTCTACACAGTATTCAATGTATGGTCTGACCAGTACTGTACACAGTATTCCACATGTGGTCTGACCAGTAGTGTACTCATTATTCCATGTGTGGTCTGGCCAGTACTGTACATAGTATTCTATGTGTGGTCTGACCAGTACTGTACACAGTATTCCACATGTGGTCTGACCAGTAGTGTACTCAGTATTCCATATGTGGTCTGGCCAGTACTGTACATAGTATTCTATGTGTGGTCTGACCAGTACTGTACACAGTATTCCACATGTGGTCTGACCAGTAGTGTACTCAGTATTCCATATGTGGTCTGGCCAGTACTGTACATAGTATTCTATGTGTGGTCTGATCAGTACTATACACAGTATTCCACATGTGGTCTGACCAGTACTGTGCACAGTATTCCATGTGTGGTCTGACCAGTACTGTACACAGTATTCCATGTGTGGTCTGACCAGTAGTGTACTCAGTATTCCATGTGTGGTCTGACCAGTACTGTACACAGTATTCCATGTGTGGTCTGACCAGTAGTGTACACAGTATTCCATGTGTGGTCTGACAGTACTGTACACAGTATTCTATGTGTGGTCTGACCAGTACTGTACACAGTATTCCATGTGTGGTCTGACCAGTACTGTACACAGTATTCCATGTGTGGTCTGACCAGTACTGTACACAGTATTCTATGTGAGGTCTGACCAGTACTGTACACAGTATTCCATGTGTGGTCTGACCAGTACTGTACACAGTATTTCATGTGTGGTCTGACCAGTACTGTACACAGTATTCCATGTGTGGTCTGACCAGTACTGTACACAGTATTCCATGTGTGGTCTGACCAGTACTGTACACAGTATTCCATGTGTGGTCTGACCAGTACTGTACACAGTATTCCATGTGTGGTCTGACCAGTGATCTGTACAGTGGTAGAATTATATCCTTGTTGTGTACATCTATGTCCCTCTTGATGAGTGAGCGGCCAAATATACAGCATCACCACTTACCCCCGGAAGGCTGGACACGGTCACTGGGCCGAGTGCTACAATGTATGCTTCACCCCTCAGCATACCGGAGCAGGGACATGTATGCTTCACCCCCTCAGGATAACGGAGCAGGGACTCCTGTCTTTGAGAGAAGTCAATGCTCCTGTAACGTAGTTGCTGCATTGATCCCTTATGTCATGCATGTGTTAGAGAGGCCTACAAGACTCCATGGTGGTAAAGATAAAGCAACTCTAGGTTCTCACCTCTAGGTTCGGATTTAGACGAAGGAGACTAAGGCTTGAGCCCAGATCACGGACGTTCTCTCGATGGGTCACAAAGGCCAATGGGGTAATGGTCAGGTGAGGAGTGATCCCATACCTCATGCACTCACTGATGTACTGCAAAGGAAAAGAAACCTTATTCCCATTCTTCTCAGACATCTTACTCCCCGAATATAACGTAAAACACTATTTCACCTTAAACCTGAAGAGTGAGCGTTCCCCGTGCAGGTAGTCATCCATACCCGTCACTTTTAATACAAAAGCATCTGACCGCATCTTGGTCAATTTGCCTGAGGTGGTGGGTCTATTTTGTAGTGTCACCCCGATCAGGTCCATGGGGAATCTTGTAGGATCAAAGCCAATAGTCTGGATCTCCTAAGATGGAGAAAGAAGACAATGATTTACAGAGTAGAAGTCAATATGGTGGAGCCGCAGAATTATCTCTCCCCGAGTGCTCTGGACTCGGACTTCTCATCATTACATATCTTCTTAAAGGGGTACTCCGCTGCTCAGCGTTTGGAACAAACTGTTCCAAACGGTGGAGACGGGAGCTCGTGACATCAGAGCCCCGCCCCCTCATGGTGTCATGCCCCGCCCCTCAATACAAGTCTATAAGTGACTTTCATTAATTTACACTTGTGAGTTAAACTTAAAATTTTTTTTTTATGGGGTTTAGTTTCTACAAATTCTCTCTGCAGTAAAACCGACATCTTATCTTTATTGTGCCAGTCAGTATCATAACAGAGATCCCACGTTTATATAGGTTTTGTTTTCTTTACTACTTGCAACCTCATGACGTACCAGGTCATACACACCACAAATAGACATGTTTTTGTCTTGTAGGAGATTTTGGGCTAAAATCAAGGGTGTCACTTAGAAGCACAATTGGCCCTGCCAAAGACCAAGTCTTCATATGGCTCTGTCTATAGGAAAATAAACACATTAAAGGAGTACTCCGCCCCTAGACATCTTATCCCCTATCCAAAGGATGGACTGGACCCCCACGATCTCCCTGCTGCACCCGGCGTTTGTTTAGAGCGTCGGGTTCAGAGCCGGGGGCTCATGATGTCACGGCCGCTTCCCGCTTGTGACATCATGGCCCCACCTCTCAATGCAAGTCTATGGGAGGGGCCATGATGTCATCAGGCTCCGGCGCTTCGCCCAGCACTCTAAACAAATGCCGGGTGCAGCAGGGAGATCGCAGGGGTCCCCAGCGGCGGGACCACCGCGATCAGACATCTTATCCCCTATCCTTTGGATAGGGGATAAGATGTCTAGGGGCAGAGTACCCCTTTAAGGTTCTCAAATGGTGAGGAGGGCGGGGCTATGACATTTGGTTGGTTATCGGTGTTAATTTCTGGTCCGGAGAGGTGGGGGGTGGCGGGGTTGGTGGTCAGTGTTAATTTCTGGTCCAGAGGGGGGACTGGGGGGGTACGTGTTGATTTCGGGTCCGGAGGGGGAGGTTATATTTTTGGTCCAGAGGCAAAGTGCGTATGTATGATGTGTGTGTGTATGTACTGTATGTATGATGTATAAATGATGTGTGTATGTACTGTATGTATGATGTATGAATGATGTGTGTGTATGTACTGTATGTATGGTGCATGTATGATGTGTGTGTATGTACTGTATGTATGATGTATGAATGATGTGTGTGTATGTACTGTATGTATGGTGCATGTATGATGTGTGTGTATGTACTGTATGTATGGTGTATATATGATGTGTGTGTATGTACTGCATGTATGGTGTATGTATGATGTGTGTATATGTACTGTATGTATGATGTGTGTGTATGTACTGTATGTATGGTGTATGTATGATGTGTGTATGATGTGTGTGTATGTACTGTATGTATGATGTGTGTGTATGTACTGTATGTATGGTGTACGTATGATGTGTGTGTGTATGTACTGTATGTATGATGTATAAATGATGTGTGTATGTACTGTATGTATGAATGATGCGTGTGTATGTACTGTATGTATGGTGCATGTATGATGTGTGTGTATGTACTGTATGTATGGTGTATGTATGATGTGTGTGTATGTACTGTATGTATGGTGTATGTATGATGTGTGTATATGTACTGTGTGTATGATGTGTGTGTATGTACTGTATGTATGGTGTATGTATGATGTGTGTATGATGTGTGTGTATGTACTGTATGTATGATGTGTGTGTATGTACTGTATGTATGGTGTATGTATGATGTGTGTGTGTGTATGTACTGTATGTATGGTGTATGTATGATGTGTGTGTATGTACTGTATTTATGGTGTATGTATGATGTGTGTGTATGTACTGTATGTATGGTGTATGTATGATGTGTGTGTATGTACTTTATGTATGGTGTATGTATGATGTGTGTGTATGTACTGTATGTATGGTGTGTGTATGTACTGTATGTATGATGTGTGTGTATGTACTGTATGTATGGTGTGTGTATGTACTGTATGTATGATGTGTGTGTATGTACTGTATGTATGGTGCATGTATGATGTGTGTGTATGTACTGTATGTATGGTGTATATATGATGTGTGTGTATGTACTGCATGTATGGTGTATGTATGATGTGTGTATATGTACTGTATGTATGATGTGTGTATGTACTGTATGTATGGTGTATGTATGATGTGTGTATGATGTGTGTGTATGTACTGTATGTATGATGTGTGTGTATGTACTGTATGTATGGTGTATGTATGATGTGTGTGTGTATGTACTGTATGTATGATGTATAAATGATGTGTGTATGTACTGTATGTATGAATGATGTGTGTGTATGTACTGTATGTATGGTGCATGTATGATGTGTGTGTATGTACTGTATGTATGGTGTATGTATGATGTGTGTGTATGTACTGTATGTATGGTGTATGTATGATGTGTGTGTATGTACTGTATGTATGGTGTATGCATGATGTGTGTATGATGTGTGTGTATGTACTGTATGTATGATGTGTGTGTATGTACTGTATGTATGGTGTATGTATGATGTGTGTGTATGTACTGTATGTATGGTGTATGTATGATGTGTGTGTATGTACTGTATTTATGGTGTATGTATGATGTGTGTGTATGTACTGTATGTATGGTGTATGTATGATGTGTGTGTATGTACTTTATGTATGGTGTATGTATGATGTGTGTGTATGTACTGTATTTATGGTGTATGTATGATGTGTGTGTATGTACTGTATGTATGGTGTGTGTATGTACTGTATGTATGATGTGTGTGTATGTACTGTATGTATGGTGTATGTATGATGTGTGTGCATGTACTGTATGTATGGTGTGTGTATGTACTGTATGTATGATGTTTGTGTGTGTATGTACTGTATGTATGAATGATGTGTGTGTATGTACTGTATGTATGGTGTATGTATGATGTGTGTGTATGTACTGTATGTATGGTATATGTATGATGTGTGTGTATGTACTGTATGTATATGATGTGTGTGTGTATGTACTGTATGTATGGTGTATGTATGATGTGTGTACGTACTGTATGTATAGAGTATGTATGATGTGTGTGTATGTACTGTATGTATAGTGTATGTATGATGTGTGTGTATGTACTGTATGTATAGTGTATGTATGATGTGTGTGTATGTACTGTATATATGGTGTATGTATGATGTGTGTGTACTGTATGTATGGTGTATTATGGTGTGTGTATGTATGTATTATGGTGTGTTTATGTACTGTGTGTATGTGTATGTGTGTGTATGTACTGTATGTATGGTGTATGTAGGATGTGTGTGTTTGTACTGTATGTATGGTGTATGTATGATGTGTGTATGGTGTATGAATGATGTGTGTGTATGAATGATGTGTGTAAGCAACATGTATGTATGAATGATGTGTGTAAGCAACATGTATGTATGTATGATGTGTGTAAGCTAGAATGATGTATGTATGATGTGTGGAGATGTATAATGCGGGGGGATCTGGAGGTGCTTATGATGTGTTTATGTATGATGTGTGTGTAATGTGTTTGTATGTATTATGCATGTGGGGGGGGCGTGTGTATGTATGATGTGTGTATGTACTGTATTATGGTGTGTGTATGTACTGTATGTATGGTGTATGTAGGATGTGTGTGTATGTACTGTATGTATGGTGTATGTATGATGTGTGTATGGTGTATGAATGATGTGTGTGTATGAATGATGTGTGTAAGCAACATGTATGTATGTATGATATGTGTAAGCTAGAATGATGTATGTATGATGTGTGGAGATGTATTATGCGGGGGGATCTGGAGGTGTTTATGATGTGTTTATGTATGATGTGTGTGTAATGTGTATGTATGTATTATGCATGTGGGGGGGGCGTGTGTATGTATGATGTGTGTATGTACTGTATTGTGGTGTGTGTATGTACTGTATGTATGGTGTATGTAGGATGTGTGTGTATGCACTGTATGTATGGTGTATGTATGATGTGTGTATGGTGTATGAATGATGTGGGTGTATGAATGATGTGTGTAAGCAACATGTATGTATGTATGATGTGTGTAAGCTAGAATGATGTATGTATGATGTGTGGAGATGTATTATGCGGGGGGATCTGGAGGTGTTTATGATGTGTTTATGTATGATGTGTGTGTAATGTGTATGTATGTATTATGCATGTGGGGGGGGGCGTGTGTATGTATGATGTGTGTATGTACTGTATGTATGAATGATGTGTGTGTATGTACTGTATGTGTGTATGAATGATGTGTGTGTATGTAATGTATGTATGATGTATGAATGAATGATGTGTGTATGTACTGTATGTATGATGTATAAATGATGTGTGTATATACTGTATGTATGATGTATGAATGATGTGTGTATGTACTGTATGTAAGATGTATGAATGATGTGTGTATGTACTGTATATATGATGTATGAATGATGTGTGTGTATGTACTGTATATATGATGTATGAATGATGTGTGTGTATGTACTGTATATATGATGTATGAATGATGTGTGTGTATGTACTGTATATATGATGTATGAATGATGTGTGTGTATGTACTGTATATATGGTGTATGAATGATGTGTGTGTATGTACTGTATATATGATGTATGAATGATGTGTGTGTATGTACTGTATATATGGTGTATGAATGATGTGTGTATGTACTGTATATATGATGTATGAATGATGTGTGTGTATGTACTGTATATATGATGTATGAATGATGTGTGTGTACGTACTGTATATATGATGTATGAATGATGTGTGTGTGTATGTACTGTATATATGATGTATGAATCATGTGTGTGTGTATGTACTGTATGTATAATGTATGTGTATGAATGATAGATGTGTGTAAGCAAGATGTATGTATGATGTGTGGAGATGTATTATGCTGGGAGATCTGGAGGCGGCAGGTGTATGTGTTTATGTATAATGTATGTGTGTGTATGATGTGCGTGTATATGTATGTATTATGCATGTGTGTGTTGGAGGGGCGGGGGGTGGCGGATGGTCTAGGGAGGGGGGAAGAGGAGCATGTAGGAGGACTTATGGGTCTGGGAGGAAAGGGGGGTTGGAACAGAGGAGCTAGGAGGAGGACAGAGGGGTCTGGAGGAAGACAGGTGTGATTCAGCTAAACTGAGAAGAAACAGTATGTAACAGTATTAGTATTATTATTATGGAGGGATTATTATATTTTGAAGGTAGTGTGTGGCAGGGTTATATTCAGAGGGTACAGCGTATAACATGGTTATTTTTGAGGGTTTATATTCCGGGGCACAGTGTGTGGAAGTATTATATTCAGGGGTACAGTGGGTGGCAGTATTATGTTCATGGGCACCGTGTGGCAGTGTTATATTAAGAGGGTACGGTGTGTGGTAGTATTATATTCAGGGTACATTGTTTGGCAGGATTATATTTAGGGAGTACAGTGTGTGGCAGGATTGTATTAAAAGGGAACAGTATGTGGCAGTATTATATTCAGAGAGCACAGTATGTGGCAGGATTATATTCAGGGGTAACAGTAGGTGGCAATATTTTATTCAGGCAGAACAGGAGGTGGCAATTTTATAATCAGGGGGAACAGTAGGTGGCAGTATTATATTCAGGGGGTACAGTGGGTGGCCGTATTATATGCAGGAGGTACAGTGTGTGGCAGTATTATATTCAGGGGGTACAGTGGGTGGCCGTATTATATGCAGGAGGTACAGTGTATGGTAGTTTTATATTCAGGGGATACAGTGTGTGGCAGTATTCTATTCAGGGACACAGTGTGCGGCAGTATTATATTCAGGGGATACAGTGTGTGGCAGTATTATATTCAGGGGGTGCAGTGGGTGGCAGTAATATATTCAGGGGGTACAGTGTGTGGCAGTATTATATTCAGGGGATACAGTGTCTGGCAGTATTATATTCAGGGGGTGCAGTGGGTGGCAGTATTCTATTCAGGGGCACAGTGTGTGGCAGTATTATGTTCAGGGGATACAGTGTGTGGCAATATTATATTCAGGGGGTACAGTGTGTGGCAGTATTATATTCAGGGGATACAGTGTCTGGCAGTATTATATTCAGGGGGTGCAGTGTGTGGCAGCATTATATTCAGGGGGTACAGTGTGTGGCAGTATTATATTCAGGGGGTGCAGTGGGTGGCAGTATTATATTCAGGGGGTACAGTGTGTGGCAGTATTATATTCAGGGGATACAGTGTCTGGCAGTATTATATTCAGGGGGTACAGTGTGTGGCAGTATTATATTCAGGGGGTACAGTGGGTGGCAGTATTATATTCAGGGGGTGCAGTGGGTGGCAGTATTATATTCAGGGGTGCAGTATTATATTCAGGGGATAAAGTGGGTGGCAATATTATATTCAGGGGGTACAGTATTTAGCAGAATAATAATGATTATTGTCTTCATACAGAGGATGAGGATCTACTGACAAAGTGAGAACCTAAGATGTCCGGGCTTCAGACTCTGCAGAGAATATGGAGCTGGAAGACGTCCTGATGTCTGGACCAGATGGAGAAGAAAAGAAAAGACAACAGAGAAGACGTCACTCAGGTCACTGATATCACTGTGTTTTCTCCTGACTGTCCCATCAGAGCTGTAGTCACTTGTTAGTTCTGCAGTGATCATAGGTGACGATGTAGCCTAATCTGTGGCTCTCCAGCTGTTGCAAAGCTACAACTCCTTTAATGCCTGAGGCTCTCCAGACATGATGGGAGTTATAGCTTTATAGCAGCTGGAGAGCAACTGGAACCAAGGTGATAGGTGGGGTCCCAGCAGTTGGACCCCCAGTAGAAAAATGGGCTGCTTATTCTTAAATGCCTGGGAATATGTTTTGTCTGTCTGGCCCTGCCTGTTAGTCACATATTGTTGTGTATTCTCCTGACTGTGTCCCATCAGTGCTGTAGTCACTGATATCTTTGAGTAAGGCGTCGCCCGGGATTGGGGAAGTGGGTCGTCAGGTGATAGGGGGGCCCTGGGCAAATTTTTGCACCGGGGCCCTGTGGTTTCTAGCTACGCCCCTGACCGCTACCTATGTGCAACACCCATTAATGTCAATAGGAGCTGCGTAAACTGCATGAGCAGCCGTCTTCCAACGCTGTTTTTGGCTTCCCAACCACCTCCAGCAACCAAAACTAGATGTCAATCTTGGTACAAACTGCATCTACCAGACATATATGACATTTCCTGCGGACATTCCATAGTTGCCCAGATCGGAGGACCTCTTTTGTGGGTTATTCTGGCCCTATACATATTTATCAAATCCTTGGCAAATCTACAATGTAAATAACGAACAGACATTATCCTGTAGGCCGATCCCACCGCATGATTCTGACTATAATCCCTCTCAAGTGAACCTGAATCCTTATTGACGTAGTATAATTCCTCCACCAAAGAAGGATCTCTCCACCTCTCCTCTCCCCTATAATAAAAGACTATTCTAGAACTATCTCCCCAGTTTGGTCCTAAGATCTTGACCCTCACAATCCTCAATCCATAGTCACAACAACTCCATTCTCATAGACTCTTCACCCATCGGTCACAATACTTCCACCAAACTCCAATCCTGAGGACTCTATCCATAGTACGGTCCCCAAGGAATCCATCCTCATATACACTCCTCCAAGATGGCGGCCCACAGTGCCTAAAATAAGCATTCAGCGCTTAACCCTATCCTCATAATAACCAATGATTATATACAAGAACACCCAGGCATGTAGACACACAGATGTATTAACGCTTCCTTACCTCAGACCCGTGTATGTTCACTACAACCTGGAGGCTGCTCTCTGAAACGGCAAAGTGATCCAACTGTGGGGGGTAAGTGATGTCCAACCATTCCTTCTCAGACATTGCTCCTTGGCTTTCCATAATGGTTTCATACATTTTCCTCACTCTGTACCAGAACATGTCCACTTCTGGGTCTCTTATTACCTGCAGATCTATTGAAGTGAGACATAAACCATGAGGAACCGGCTTATAAAAGATCTTTATTAAAGGCATAAAGGACATGACAGCTCAGCCACAAGTCATGAATGGGATGAATAGAGATGGGGTAGTTGTATCAGCAGCAAGGGTAATAGTAAAAATAAAATGGACAAGGCAAGAGCTGTGTGGCTGTGTATGGCCAGTAGTAGCAGCCACCATTTTGAGAGATTTTTCAAAAACTAATATCAAAAGTTTAAGAAGTGTCGAATTTTTGGAAAATTTGGAATGAATTAGATTCATGCTGAAACAATTTGTTCATCTCAAATGAAAATATATGGGTATTATAGGTGAGCTAAGAGGCGTCGCTAGGGGGATAAGGGGACTGAAGCCTCAGGCCTCCATGACCGTCTTGTACAGACTCTTCTATAGATATTTCTCCTTCTTTCCTCGTTTTTGTTTTATCCTGCTTTAGAGGGACTGCCACTATGGTTGTAGCCACCCTGTTTAGCTATGAGTTCCCAAAAAGGCAGGGCCAGAGGGAAATAAAGGTGGAGAGAATAGTGGGCGCTGCTTTCCTAACCATATCGGTAAATAATAATCTGATGCATCATCTGTAGTGGTTCTGATTTGTAATTTTTATGTAGATATATGTTTGGTTTGTTCAGGCTGTCTGAGGGTGATAGGAGTGCGGTTGTGGCAATCACACTCCTATCACCCTCAGATCTCAGCATGTACAGGTTATGTGAGGGTGATAGGAGTGTGGTTGTGGCAATCACACTCCTATCACCCTCAGATCTCAGCATGTACAGGCTATGTGAAGGTTATGTGGTTGACCACCCTCGGATCCCGGCCCTCTTCGGGTCCACGGGCGGATTTCTCACCGGCCCGGACCTCGTTCGGTAATGATCCTTTTACAGGTTCACCTACGGAAACCTTGTTACAACTTTTACTTCCTCTAGAAAGTCAAGTTTGATCGTCTTCTCGGCGCTCCGCCAGGGCCATTGCCGACTCCGCCAGGGCCGATCCGAGGACCTCACTATACTATCCAATCGGTAGTAGCGACGGGCGGTGTGTACAAAGGGCAGGGACTTAATCAACGTGAGCTTATGACCTGCACTTACTGGGAATTCCTCGTTCATGGGAAATAGTTGCAATCCTCGATCCCTATCACGAACGGGGTTCAGCGGGTTACCCGCACCTGTCGGCAAAGGGTAGACACACGCTGGTCCGTTCAGTGTAGCACGCGCGCAGCCCCGGACATCTAAGGGCATCACAGACCTGTTATTGCTCGATCTCGTGTGGCTGAACGCCACTTGTCCCTCTAAGAAGTTAGAGGTCCGACTACTGAGTTTATTGAAGGAGGAGGCTGGGTACTATTGGGCGTGGTTAGGAGGGTAACCAAGCATGGTTAGGTATGTGGTTAGAGGCTCTAGCCCCTTATCTTTTGGAGACCCAGCAATGTTCCTGGGTGAGCTAGTCTTCACCAGTGATTGTCTTTTCGTCCCCGAAAAAAAGAGACTCTGTATGCAAGGTTTAAGAAGAAAACTTGGATGGAAATGTGCTACAAAGTTACTACAACTGTCTAAATCTTAGAGAGTGCTAACTTTTCCCGAGAGAATTTAGATGTGTCAGACATATCACAAAGGCTCGGACTGTTTGATAAATCTGGCGCCTCTGTAGACTGTCTAATCTAAGTGTGCACTGTCCAGTTTCACTTTACACCAACCATTAGATGGCTTCCTTCAGGTAAAGGTAATGAGACAAAGTTTTGACCCATGATCTTTTAGGCCACACCTTCTTACTGTTCATGTCACGACCCTTTAACAATAGGTCACGTTTCCTTGTCAACCAAAGCGCATTTTCCTGTACTTTTTGGTGCACACAGCATAACAAATTTGGCTCGATTGACGTACACTAAGATTTTTGCGCATGTGGAGCCAAAATTCTGGTGCATCAGGCACAATAAATGGGGCACTGCATTCGTTAAAAGAAAAAGGATGGTGACTATGCACACCCATTTATTTATGTCCGCAATAAGTTTTTAAAGTGATAGGAATGGTATTTAACAACATTATTTTCAAGCCCTGTAATAAAAATAAAGAAATCCTGTACTTACCTCCCTCCCTTCCCCGTAGCCTTTGGTATCACTGCGCGCGGTCTCCACTAAACTTGGTTTCTGGGAACTGCTGACAATACATCACATTGCCTCTCAGCCAATCACTCATCACAGCTGTGTCCCGCCTCATCCAGTGATTGGCTGAGAGGCAATGTGATGTATTGGCAGCAGCACCGGGAAGCCAAGTTCAGTCGAGACTGCGCGGAGTGATACCGGAGGCTATGGGGGAGGGAGGGAGGTAAGCAGAGGTCGGGTCCTCTTCCACATAAGGGCTGGTCCTGCAGGACTCCTGCTAATGGAACGGTGTCCTTAATGAGAAAAAAAAGTGCAGGAACTCAGTTCCCACATGTTCCTGCAGGACTTGAGCCCTGGAGGTAAGTACAGGATTTTTATGTTATCACACAGCCTGGGCACTTTTATTGAAAACACTATTTGCCGATAACAAAATTAAGATGCAGCATTCACCTCTGTCCAGCAGGAGCTTCAGTCCTCTACTAGGAAGAATTTTAGGCTGTTTATTCTCTTTAAGAACAATTTTAAAGATGGGGAGGAAGAAGTCAACTTCACACAGACGATGGTGATCTTGGAGGATGTGCTGGTCGGACTGATGATCAATACACATGAAGGTATAGAAGGATGGATGATGGAGGAGACTGAAGAGCGGTTCCTTGTATGCTCGGTGCCATACAATCTATGGAGAAGAACAGATGACAATGCAGAGTCCTCTTCACATCAGGATTGTTACCAACACTTACCAATGTAACGCCCTACCATACCTTCTTCAGGTTGGCCATGGTGGAGCTGAATGGCACTGTAATGCTTAGGTGGATGCCATTCGGTAGCAGAATGTCCACATCCAAAAAGCCTTTAGGAAGCCCCTTAATATTGACACGTTTTGGCGGAGTCTGTGGGTGACCGGGTGCCGTCTCGTACTCGACCTCGCTTGTCCCA
Source organism: Hyla sarda (assembly GCF_029499605.1). Lineage (NCBI taxonomy): Eukaryota > Metazoa > Chordata > Amphibia > Anura > Hylidae > Hyla > Hyla sarda. The sequence continues at coordinate 7,367,510 of NC_079200.1, read as the reverse complement.
GGATGGACATTGACATAACTGGGATCTTTTTGTGCCTTTCCAGAGCATAATTAAAATAAATAATACAGTGTAAGCTATGTCCATTTAAAAGAGACAGCCTTATGTCAGTCAGACCGTGTTCACACACATCACACACCTACACTCTCCTACCGGAAATAATCATAAAAACTAGGCAGAAAAGAAATATATATACAACCTATATCCACTATCCTCCATATACCAATATATACAACCTATATCCACTACCCTCCATATACCAATATATACAACCTATATCCACTACCCTCCATATACCAATATATACAACCTATATCCACTACCCTCCATATACCAATATATACAACCTATATCCACTACCCTCCATATACCAATATATACAACCTATATCCACTACCCTCCATATATCAATATATACAACCTATATCCACTACCCTCCATATACCAATATATACAACCTATATCCACTACCCTCCATATACCAATATATACAACCTATATCCACTACCCTCCATATATACCAACAACCTATATCCACTACCCTCCATATACCAATATATACAACCTATATCCACTACCCTCCATATACCCGACGCACGTATCAAATCTTCATCAGAAGGCAACATGGTGAGGATCTGAAACATGCGTCGGGGTAGAGAGATCCCCATATTTTATGGACCTACAGAGTAAACATAATGGGGGGAATTCATCAACCTATATAGAGTAATTTTAAGTGTATTTTCTTGCACAAAATCTTGCGAAATGATATTTTCTGCATTCTTTTTGTGCATCTTTTTTGGTGGAACTTTTTCTAAAGTTGTCATCCTTCGGGTGTACCTTAGTGCCCTTTTTCATATAGACATGGATTTATCAAATGCGTTTTTTTATTTTTGACGCACAAAAAGAACGCAAGTCTCATTTTTTTGCGCAAGTATACACCATCTTGGAGGACACCTACTAAAGTGTCTATTTTCACACAGTAAGGACTGCAACTCCCATCATGGACAGACTCTGCCCATGATGGGAGTTATAGTCTAGGGGTTGAGGTGCAGATCGCAGCAGGTCATTATCCAGAGACCCGCTGCGATCCGCATTTATTAACTGTAAAAGTCGGTGGTACATGCGGCTACACTGCGCTGCCACCGGCTCTTGTATACACTGTCATAATTCATAATCCCCGCCGCCAGAATACGGGAGCTCTGATTGGTCAATAGCTATCCACCAATCAGAGCTCCCGTCTCCCGGCGGGGATTATGAATTATAAGAACTGTATATAGGAGCCCGCGGCAGCGCAGTGTAGCCGCATGTACCGGCAGCTTGTATAGTTAATAAATGCGGATCGCAGGAGAGTGATCTGCCCCTCTGCCCTTGGACTACTACTCCTATCATGGGACAGAGTCTGTCCCATGATGGGAGTAGTTGTAGTACCGCAGCGCTGCTGAGCGAAGGCACTAGCACATCCCCCGGCTGCCGGACTTTTAGGACTACTACTCCCATCATGGACAGACTCTGCCCATGATGGGAGTTATAGTCCAGGGGCTGAAGTGCAGATCGCACTGGGTCATTCTGCAGAGACCCGCTGCAATCCGCATTTATTCAGATAACAAGACGGCGGTACATGCGTCTACAATGCACTGCCCGCCGACTTGTATAAGCACTGTAATAATTCATAATCCCCGCCGCCGGGAAAGAGGAGCTCTGATTGGTCAATAGCTATTCTCCAATCAGAGCTCCCGTCTCCCGGCGGAGATTATGAATTATGACAACTGTATATAGGAGCCCGCGGGCAGCGCAGTGGAGACGCATGTACTGCCCGGCTTTTTAACTTAAATGCGGATCGCATCAGATCATTCTCTGGCGATCTGTTGCGATCCGCATTTATTAACTAGATTACCGGCCTTACATGCGTCTACATCACGCTCCCCGACAGCTCCTATATACAGCTGTCATAATTCATAATCCCCGCCGGGAGACGATAGCTCTGATTGGTGGATAGCTATTGACCAATCAGAGCTCCCCTCTCCCGGCGGCAGGGATTATGAATTATGACCGCTGTATATAGAAGCCGCAGGCAGCGCGATGTAGCCGCGTGTACCGCTGGCTTGTTAACTTAAATGCGGATCGCAGCGGGTCTCTGCAGAATGACCCGGTGCGATCTGTACCTCAGCCCGTGGACTACAACTCCCATCATGGGCAGAGTCTGTCCATGATGGTAGTAGTAGTCCTAAAAGTCCCGCAGCCGGGGGATGTGCAAGTGCCATCCCTCAGCAGCGCTGCGGTACTACAACTACTCCCATCATGGGACAGACTCTGTCCCATGAGAGGAGTAGTAGTCCAAGGGCAGAGGGACAGATCTCTGTTCACATTATGCATTTTGCATAATGGGAACAGAGCCTTTCTGGCAGTGTGTTTACAAACAGGGAGACTCCAGCTGTTGGTTAACTACAGCCCCCATGATGGGAGTTGTAGTTAAGCAACAATTGGAGGCTGCCTGTTTAGGAACACGCTGCATTATGTGCACTCTTCCCAGTGGAGAGCAAAAAAAAATCTACTAACCCATATTTCTTGTTTTTCTTTTCTTCTCATTTCAGATACGTGAATGTGGAGGACCACGTCAGATTCGGTGGACTGCAACGATGACCAGCATTTTTCTTTTTTTTTAATTCAATAAAATGGTTAACAAGGGCTGTGGGGGAGTGTTTTTTTTTTAAATAAACATTTTTTTTCAATGTGTCGTGTTTTTTTATAATTGAATTTTCATGCTTAGTAGTGGAAGCAGTCTTATAGACGGAATCCATTACTAAGCCAGGGTTTAGCATTAGCCCAAAAATCAGCTGGCGCTAACCCCCAATTATTACCCCGGTACAGGGGTGCCAGGAAGAGCTGGTACCAACAGGCCCGGAGCGTCAAAAATGGCGCTCCTGGGCCTAGGCGGTAACAGGCTGGCGTTATTTAGGCTGGGGAGGGCCAGTAACAATGGTCATCGCCCACCCTGGTAACGTCAGGCTGTTGCTGCTTGGTTGGTATCTGGCTGATACTGAAAATAGGGGGAACCCTATGCGTATTTTTAAAAAATTTTTATAAATAAAAAAGGTGTGTGGTTCCCTAATTTTTTCAGTATCAGCCAGATACCAACCAAGCAGCAACACCCTGACGTTACCAGGGTGGGCGAGGACCATTGTTACTGGTCCTCCCCAGCCTAAATAATGCCAGCCTGTTACCGCCTATGGCCCAGGAGCGCCATTTTTGACCCTCCGGGCCTGTTGGTACCGGCTCTTCCTGGCACCCCTGTGGCGGTGGGTACCGGGGTAATAATTGGGGGTTAGCACTAGCTGTTTTGGGGGCTAACACTAAGGCCCCGCCTAGTAATAGATTATGTCTACAAGACGCCTTCCACTACTAAGCCTGAAAATTTAATTACAAAAAAACACAACACGTTGTGAAAAACTTTTATTTAAAAAAACACTCCCCCACAGCCCTCGTTAACTCTTTTATTGACATTTAAAAAAATGCTGTTCATCATTGCAATCCATCAAATCTGACATAGTCCTCTTCATTTACGTATCTAAATTTCAAAGAAAAAAAAAAAAGTTTAGTACATTTTTTGGTTTACACACACCAGCAAAAATGCAAGAAAAAAAACACAAGAAAAACTGACAAAACACAGGAAAAAACTGGGACAGTTTTTTCTGGCGTTTTTTATGATGGACAAAAAACCACAATGGAATCCGACCTCAAATCAATAGAACAAAATCCCTACGTCCACTTTTCCTGTGAGGTAGAGAAGGAGTGTACGGTAGAGAAGGAGTGTACGGTAGGGAAGGAGTGTACGGTAGAGAAGGAGTGTATGGTAGGGAAGGAGTGTACGGTAGGGAAGGAGTGTACGGTAGAGAAGGAGTGTACGGTAGGGAAGGAGTGTACGGTAGAGAAGGAGTGTACGGTAGGGAAGGAGTGTACGGTAGGGAAGGAGTGTACGGTAGGGAAGGAGTGTACGGTAGAGAAGGAGTGTACGGTAGAGAAGGAGTGTGCGGTAGGGAAGGAGTGTACGGTAGGGAAGGAGTGTACGGTAGAGAAGGAGTGTACGGTAGGGAAGGAGTGTACGGTAGAGAAGGAGGGTACGGTAGAGAAGGAGTGTACGGTAGGGAAGGAGTGTACGGTAGAGAAGGAGTGTACGGTAGGGAAGGAGTGTACGGTAGAGAAGGAGTGTACGGTAGGGAAGGAGTGTACGTTAGGGAAGGAGTGTACGGTAGAGAAGGAGTGTACGGTAGGGAAGGAGTGTACGGTAGAGAAGGAGTGTACGGTAGGGAAGCAGTGTACGGTAGGGAAGGAGTGTACGGTAGGGAAGAAGTGTACGGTAGAGCGAGGGGGGGGGGGGTGTTTCTATATTTGCACAAGATTTATCAAAGGAGTGCACAGCCATAGTAAATTCTGAGCAAGAGTGTAAAGGGGTAGAACTGTGTCTACAATAGACACATATTGATGAATCCCCCCCTATAATGCGTAAATTTTACCATTAAGTGCACTGTGTAGAAACATAAGCTCCCAAAAGTTGTAAAATGGTGTTTTTTATTTAATCTTTTGCCCCACAAATAGTTTTGCTTTGTTTCACCGTAGACTTTGTGGTAAAATGAGTGATTTAATTACAAAGTACAATTGGCGGCGCAAAAAACAACAACCACAAGTCTCATATGGGACTGTAGGGGGAAATTAAAAGCGTTATGACTAATAGAAGCCGAAGAGGAAAAAAACGAAAGTGCAAAGATGAAAATTCCTTGCGTCCTTAACCTGTTAAGGACGCAGGGCGTACAGGTACGCCCTTGCGTCACGGTCCTTAAGGATACAGGGCGTGCTTGTAAGTCCTGGTCCCATTATCGGGGGTTTGAAGTGACCTCACGAGCTGAGTACGCTTCAAACCTCTTGGGTCCTGAATATAAAAAAAAGTTTTTTCCTGGATAACCCCTTTAATGCCAGGCACCGCCGATCGGGCTGATGCCCGGCATTAACCCTTTAGAGTTTACGGTCAAAGTTGATTGAGGCATCTAAAACGAAAGTAAAATGATCCCGGCAGCTCAGCGGAGCTGATCGGGACCATCGCAGTGAAACCGTGATGTCCCAATAAGCTGAGAGGACGGCAGGAGGGTCTGATCAATGCTATGCTATGGCACAGCACAGTATATGCAATCAAAAGATCACATGGTATAGCCCCCTATGCTAACTAAAAAAATTAAGTGTAAAAAAAAAAGTTAATTAACCCCTTTTCTATTAAAAGTTTGAATTGGGGGTGATTCAAACTTTTAATAGAAAAGGGGTTAATTCACTTTTTTTTTACACTTCATTTTTTTAATAGTTCAGACATTTACGCACGCGGCGGTACCACATATGATTATTTTTTTAATACATTATTTTATTTAAAAATTGTCAAAAGGGGGGGTCCTTTTGACAATTTTTAAATAAAATAATGTATTAAAAATAATCATATGTGGTACCGCCGCGTGCGTAAATGTCTGAACTATTAAAATATAAGGTTCGATGGCGTACACGTAAAAAGAAAATACCAAAGTCCAAAATTGTTCATTTTTGGTTACCTCATGCCCCATAAAAAAATGTATAAAAAGAGATCAAAAAGTCCGATCAAAACAACGAGGGTACCAATAAAAACTACAGACCGCAGCGCACCACATGAGCCCTCATACCGCCCCGTATGTGGAAAAATAAGTTATAGGGGTCAGAAGATGATCATTTTAAACATACTAATTTTGGTGCACGTAGTTTATAATTTTTTTAAAGTAGTAAAATAAAATAAAACAAATGAGGTATCCTTGTAACCGTATGGACCTACAGAATAAAGATACGGTGTCATTTTTACCTAAAAGTGCACTGCGTAGAATCGGAAGCCTCCAAAATGAAAAAAATGGCGTGTTTAAAAAAATTTAAAAAAAATTATTTCACCCCAAAACTAAGTTTTTTTTTTTGCTTTGCCGCAGATTATGTTATAAAATAAGTGATGTCATTACAAAGTACAATTGGTGACGCAAAAAATAAGCTCTTATACAGGTCTGTAGGTGCAAAATTGAAAGCGTTATGATTTTTGGAAGAGGAGGAGGAGGAAACCTGCGATCAGACATCTTGTCCCCTCTTCTTTGGAAAGGGGATAAGATGTCTAGCAGCGGTGTAACCCTTTAAAGGGATACTCCGCTGCTCAGCGTTTGGAACAAACTGTTCCGAATGATGGAGCCGGGAGCTTGTGACGTCATAGCCCCGCCCCCTGATGACGTCACACCCCGCCCCCTCAATGCAAGTCTATGGGAGGGGGCGTGACGGCCATCACGCCCCCTCCCATAGACTTGCATTGAGGGGGCGAGGTGTGACATCATTAAGGGGTGTGTCACGTCCCTCCCATAGACTTGCATTGAGGTGGCGGGGCGTGATGTCATGAGGGGTGGGGCTATGTCACGAGCTCCCGATGCCGGTGTGATCCTGCAGACGTGCGATCTCGGGCTCGCGGTTGGATTTTTGCATGGGTTCGGAAATCTCGCCTCACACCGGCTCCAGTGTACAGAACAGTTTGTTCCAAACACTGAGCAGCGGAGTACCCCCTTTAAAGGAAAACTCCGCTGCGATACATCTTATCCCCTATCCAAAGAAGAGGGGACAAGATGTCTGATCGCAGGTTTCCCGCTTTCAATTTGGCACCTACAGACCCGTATAAGGGCTTGTTTTTTGCGTCACCAATTGTACTTATACAATTGTCACTTATTTTATAACATGATCTGCGCCGAAGCGAAAAAAAATACTTAGTTGTGGGGGGAAATAAAAAAAAAAAGCCATTTTGTTACTTTTGGGGGCTTCCGTTTCTACTTTGTTCCAAACGCTGATTACCCCTTTAAGTCTATATGATTGTTCAGCACCTAATTTTACGGAGACTCTATTTCTAGAAGTGATCAGATGGAGTCAGTGCCGTATACATTCTGGGGGTCCTTCCCGGGGTTATTGTTTTTATGGGGGGGGGGGGGGATTTCGTCTTCGTCTTATTTTCTGCATATATTTTCGGTATAAATATAATTGTGCTGTATAATAGATATCGTCTCTTTATTCCAGTATAATGAAGGGCAGTGGATATAGGTTGTGCTCGTGTTCACACACGGTATTTCCGTCTTTTTATCCCGAACCAGGAATGGGTCCAAAACACAGGAGAAAATCTACGCATTTTAGTTTTTCTCTGAGCCGGTTCCCTCCTGGTTTTGGCTAGAAAACACTGACCAGAATACTATGTGTGAACATGGCCTAAGGGTACGTTCACACGGGCGGATTTTAAGGAAATTTACACTGCGGAAAATCTGCCGCAAGCCCCATTGAAGTCAGTAGGGACTGCGGCGGATTTTCCGCAGCGTAAATTCCGCCGCGGAAAATCTGCTGCGGACAGCCGAGAAGAGCCCGCCCACTTTCAAATACGCAGCGGAAAACCCTCAAAAAAAATCAGCCCGTGTGCACGTACCCTAAGTCAGTATTTGGCTCAGTATTTGTAAGCCAAAAATCAGAAGGGGGAGAGTTGCCCATAGCAACCAATCAGATCGCTGCTTTCATTTTTGAAAAGGCCTCTGCCAAATGAAAGAAGCGATCTGATTGGTTGCTATGGGCAACTCAGTAACGTTTCCTCTGGACAAGGTTTGGATAAATCTCCCCCAGAAGTGTCTACAGAAGGAAAAAAATGTAATAGAAAGATTTGTCCCTTTTTTAAGCTAAACAGGAAGAAAAAACCTTGAAGTTGGCGCCGCTGACTCCTGTAGAAGGATGAGGCGGAGGCCAGAAGTATTAGAAAAGTCCTCAGCAGGACCTTGGAGGAGATTCATCAATACCTGTCCAGAGGAAGAGCGGTCCAGTTGCCCATAGCAACCAATCAGATGGCTTCTTTCATTTTTAACAAGGCCTCTGAAAACTGAAAGAAGTGATCTGATTGGTTGCTATGGGCAACTGGACCGCTCTTCCTCTGGACAGGTATTGATGAATCTCCTCCAAGGTCCTGCTGAGGACTTTTCTAATACTTCTGGCCTCCGCCTCATCCTTCTACAGGAGTCAGCGGCGCCAACTTCAAGGGTTTTTTCCTGCTTTGCTTCCATTCCTCGCTTCCAGGACGGGTCCTGTCTTCTCCTGCAGACATTTGGCACAGCAACGGCGCGCTTTATTGGTACCCTGATTAGGGATAGACCGATTATCGGTTTGGCCGATATTATCGTCCGATATTCACGATTTTGGACATTATCGGTACCTTGCCGATATGCCGATAATGCCACGCCCCCCCGCCAAGAGACCACCTCCGCCGCCGCTGCCCCATTGCCTCCCCCCCAGGCCCGGTTTTATAATTACCTGTTCCCGGAGCCCGGGGTCCACGCTACTTCTGGCTCCTGCGGCGTCCAATGACGAGTGACGTTTTCAATGCGACATCACCGTCAGTGCCCACAGTGACAGCTCAGGACGCCGCCAGAGCCAGAAGTAGCGCGGACCCGGGGCCCCGGGAACAGGTAATTATAAATCCGCGCATGGGGGAGGCAATGGGGCAGCGGTGGTGGTTGGACTAGGGAGGACCTCAGGACAGGCAGGGGGAGAGAAGCGGGTGGCGGCGCAAAGCCACTGCAGTTCATTGATTTAAAGCGCCTGCGGCGGTGGGAGGGAAATAGCCGATAACTTATACTGGAATATTGGTATAAATTATCAGCTATCGGCCTGAAAGGTCGCAGATTATCGGTATCGGCCCTAATAAATCGATATTGGACGATCCCTAACCCCGATATATTTGTGGGTTATATGCGCATTTACACTACTTTGAGGTGAGCGGCCATCTATAAGCCCAGTGGGTTTGCCCCCCACTCACCATTTGATGTTTTAGGGTGATACACGAGGCGCCATCTGTCGGTCCTTCTCTTTCTATCCCCACAGATTGTCCCTTTTTACAAATACTGGAGCCAAATACTGAGTCAAGTCCTGCCTAAGGGTACGTTCAGACAAGCGGATTTTCGCTGTGTATTGCGCTGCGGATTTGCCGCTGAAGGACCCTCTGTATTCTGCCTTTACATGTGTCTCCTCGGGGCGGCAATGCACCGCTATGAGCAGACACACTGGGATGTGCGAGTCGCACATGCGCATGCGCAGTATACTCGCGCATTGTGGCAGCTCATTGAGCTGGGGGAGCGGCCGCAATGTGTGTGAGTACACCGCACTCGCACATTGCTTCAGTGTACGGCGTATTGCCGCTCCGAGCAGGCACAAGTAAAGGCAGAATACAGAGAGTCCTTCAGCGGCGGATCTGCAGCGTAAAATATGCTGCAAATCCGCTCGTGTCAATGTACCCTTAGGCCATGTTCACACATAGTATTCTGATCAGTGTTTTTAGCCAAGACCAGGAGGGGAACCGGCTCAGAGAAAAACTATAATGGGAAGATTCTCCTGTTTTTTGGACCCATTTCTGGTTTTTGATAAAAAGACGGAAATACCGTGTGTGAACAAAGAGCCATGTGGATCCAGCCTAAGGCTATGTTCACACAGGGGGTGCAATTTACCAAGAGTGGTGTATCCATATGGCGGTCTAATCAGGGGGCACACCCCAGAATTCTATGCCAGCTATATTGTAGCAAAATTCGTTTTGGGGGGAGGTCATGCCCCCTCCATGTCATGTCATGCCCCCCGCCCCCGCACACTTGGCAAGCACGGAGCAGACTTGGGAAAAGACAATTTGCTGAGTCTGTGCCTGGCGGATAAATCTGAGCCAGTGTATTTGGATCATCAGAAAGACGAAAAAAAGGTGCTTTTTGAAGTGCTAACTCCCCCCAAAAAAACAAGAAAAAAAAACCTAAACATTTTTTTTCTGCGTAAAAAAAAGCCATATAAAGGGGTACTCCGCTGCTCAGCGTTTGGAACAAACTGTTCCGAACGCTGGAGCCGGCGCCAGGAGCTCGTGACGTCATAGCCCCGCCCCCTCGTGATGTCACATCCCGCCCCCTCAATGCAAGTCTATGGGAGGGGGCGTGACGGCTGTCACGCCCCCTCCCATAGACTTGCATTGAGGGGGTGGGGTGTGACTTCGTGAGGGGGCGGGGCTATGAAGTCACGAGCTCCCGGTGCCAGCGTTCGAAACAGTTTGTTCCAAACTCTGAGCAGCGGAGTACCCCTTTAACTGTTTTTGTTCACACATAGTTGTATTCTGAAGCATAAATAACCACTATACACACTTTATTTAAAATACACTTTTTTTCCCTACTAAATTATATTGAAGTCAATGGAAAACCCTTGACAGTTCACACGTAGCTTTAGTTTTTTTACCTACAATAAAGTGTTCTTTTATGTCTTTCTGCTGTGTTTCTGCACATAAATGCTTCAAAACACTAAAACATTGCAAACCAGTAGGGACCTAATTTGCATAAAGCACCCTGAGAACATGCCGGAAAAATGGTCCAAAAAGTCTCGGATTGTCAAAGACTGTCTGGACATGCTGGGAGTTGTAGTTTTGCAACAGCTGGAGTCACACTGGTTGGGAAACACTGTTCTAAATACACTGTCTGAACACAGCCGAATGTTCAAAATAAGTACAATGCCCCCCCCCCCCCCCCCCAAAAAAAAAATAAAATGATGCACAGACTGAAATGTCATGGAGGCGGAGCAGAGCTGCAGCAGCATGCATGCCTCCTCCCTCCCCCTCCCTGCTTTATGCCGTTTTCTCCATTTGCCTCCTATTATTCTCCCCTGTGACTCTCACATGGATTACTGGGTGCAGTACCATATCCCCTGCCTGTTTTTTTGGGTTTTGGTGCCTTTGCAGTAGCGGTGACTTACGGTTTTGTGGTTATTTTAGATTTCATGTAATAAAAAGTGATATTTTGGGTTCGTACATTGACTGATCATTTCCCATAGGTTTTCTGTGATTTGTGTATCCCCCATGTATGGAGCAGGGTGCAGACCCAGGGTCGGGTCCCATATGTTATAACACTGCACCCCAACCTGTGCCACCCCCCCCCCCCCCCCCCCCCAAAAAAAATCTGGTGAAAACTACAACTCCCAGCATGACCTGTACTCCTCCAACCTGACCTGTAATCATGTTGGGAGTTGTAGTTTTGCAGCAGCTGGAGGATTACAGGTTGTTTCCTATCAGTAATAGTGAGGTCATTGTATCCCTGCTGGTTATATACATATAGATCTACACGGCTGTGACCCGGCCCCGGAGGAGCCGCCATTACTCTACATTACTGTTACTGTGCGGGGCCCCCGGGGATCACTGGATTACTGTGCGGGGCCCCGGGGATCGCTGGATTACTGTGCGGGGCCCCGGGGATCACTGGATTACTGTGCGGGGCCCCGGGGATCACTGGATTACTGTGCAGGGGCCCCGGGGATCACTGGATTACTGTACAGGGGCCCGGGATCGCTGGATTACTGTGCAGGGGCCCGGGGATCACTGGATTACTGTGCAGGGGCCCGGGGATCACTGGATTACTGTGCAGGGGCCCGGGGATCACTGGATTACTGTGCGGGGGCCCCGGGGGAACACTGGATTACTGTGCAGGGCCCCCGGGGATCACTGGATTACTGTGGGGCCCGGGGATCACTGGATTACTATGCAGGGACCCTACTCACCATGCTTCCACCTCCGCAGAACAACTAGTGTGAGTCCAGGAGACTGGGAGCAGCGCCCTCTACAGGACACAGGGTGTAATGATGAACTGCACGTCCCGGTGTAATGAGGAGAACAGTTCATTACACCCTGTGTCCTGTAGAGGGCGCTGCTCCCAGTCTCCTGGACTCACACTAGTTGTTCTGCGGAGGTGGAAGCATGGTGAGTAGGGTCCCTGCATAGTAATCCAGTGATCCCTGGGGCCCCTGCACAGTAATCCAGTGATCCCCGGGGGCCCCGCACAGTAATCCAGTGATCCCTGGGGCCCCACATAGTAATCCAGTGATCCCTGGGCCCCCGCACAGTAATCCAGTGATCCCTGGGGCCCCACATAGTAATCCAGTGATCCCCGGGGTCCCACACAGTAATCAGTGATCCCCGGGGCCCACACAGTAATCCAGTCATCCCCGGGGCCCCGCACAGTAATCCAGTGATCCCTGGGCCCTACATAGTAATCCAGTGATCCCCAGGCCCCGCACAGTAATCCAGTGATCCCGGGCCCCGCACGGTAATCCAGTGATCCCCGGGGCCCCGCACAGTAATCCAGTGATCCCCGGGGCCCCGCACAGTAATCCAGTGATCCCTGGGGCCCCCACACAGTAATCCAGTGATCCCCGGGGCCCCCCGCACAGTAATCCAGTCATCCCCGGGGCCCCGCACAGTAATCCAGTGATCTCCGGGGCCGCGCACAGTAATCCAGTGATCCCTGGGGCCCCGCACAGTAATCCAGTGATCCCCGGGGGCCCCGCACAGTAATCCAGTGATCCCCGGGGCCCCGCACAGTAATCCAGTGATCCCCGGGGCCCCACACAGTAATCCAGTGATCCCCGGGGCCCCACACAGTAATCCAGTGATCCCCCAGGGCCCCACATAGTAATCCAGTGATCCACGGGGCCCCACACAGTAATCCAGTGATCCCCGGGCCCCGCACAGTAATCCAAGTCATCCCCGGGGGCCCCGTACAGTAATCCAGTGATCCCTGGGGCCCCGCACAGTAATCCAGTGATCCCTGGGGCCCCGCACAGTAATCCAGTCATCCCCGGGGCCCCGTACAGTAATCCAGTGATCCCTGGGGCCCCGCACAGTAATCCAGTGATCCTGGGGCCCCGCACAGTAATCCAGTGATCCCCGGGGCCCCGCACAGTAATCCAGTCATCCCCGGGGCCCCGCACAGTAATCCAGTGTTTCCCAACCAGTGTGCCTCCAGCTGTTGCAAAACTACACCTCTCCTCAGCCAAACCAAAGGCTGTCTGGGCATGCTGGGAGTTGTAGTTTTAGCCACAGCTTGGGCTTTATAGACCCTTTTTCCCGGCATGTTCTAAGGGGGCTTTATACAAATCAGGATTTTTCACACTATTTTTTGTGTTTTGAAAGACATAAAAACCCACTTTATATATATATTTATATGTGGATAAAATGGCCGTATTATAGTTGTAAAAAAGTTTTTAAAAACTGTGTGAACTGTGAAGGGTTTCTCTTATTGAATTCAATATAATTTAGATGGGGGAGGAGATAAAAGCGATTTATTGTGTGTATAATGGCGATTTATGCTGCAAAATGCAACAATCATTGTGTGAACAAAGCCTTAAGAGGTTAAAGGGGTACTCCCGCGGAAAACTTTTTTTTTAAAATCAACTGGTGCCAGAAAGTTAAACAGATTTGTAAATTACTTCTATTAAAAAAATCTTAATCCTTCCAGTACTTTTTAGGGGCTGTATACTACAGAAGAAATGCTTTTCTTTTTGGATTTCTCTTCTGTCCTGAGCACAGTGCTCTCTGCTGACATCATGACCACAGTGCTCTCTGCTGACATCTCTGTCCATTTTAGGAACTGTCCAGAGCAGGAGAAAATCCCCATAGAAAACATATGCTGCTCTGGACAGTTCCTAAAATGGACAGCGATGTCAGCAGAGAGCACTGTGGTCATGATGTCAGCAGAGAGCTCTGTGTTCCAAAAAGAAAAGCATTTCTTCTGTAGTATACAGCCCCTAAAAAGTACTGGAAGGATTAAGATTTTTTAATAGAAGTAATTTACAAATCTGTTTAACTTTCTGGCACCAGTTGATTAAAAAAAAAAAAAAAAAGTTTTTTGCGGGAGTACCCCTTTAAGGTCTTTCCGTTTTTGCACTTTGGCTTGTTTTAGGCGCCACCAATTTTACTTTGTAATGACATCAGTCATTTCACCACAAAATCTATGGCGAAAGCAAAAAAAAAAAAAAAAAATATTTTGTTGGCCAAAATAAAATAGAAAAACACCCCACTTTGTAAATTTTAGCGCCTTCCGTTTCTAGGCAGTCCACTTTTCGGTAAAAATGGTACCTTATCTTTATTCTGTAGGTCCATATGGTTACAAGGATACCCAATTTATGTTTGTTTTGCTTTATTTTATGTTACTACTTAAAAAAAAATTATAACTACATGCACCAAAATTTGTATGTTTAAAATCGTCCTCTTCTGACCCCTATAGCTTTTTTATTTTTCTGCATACAGGGATGTTTGAGGGCTAATTTTTTGCGCCCCGATCTGTAGATTTTATCGGTACCATTTTTGTTTTTATGGGACTTTTTGATCGCTTATTATTATTTTTTTTATGGTATAGGATATGACCAAAAATGCACAATTTTGGACTTTGGTATTTTTTTACGTGAACGCCATGGACTGTGGGGTTTAGCTACCCTTATATTTTAATAGTTCGGACATTTACGCACGCGGCACTATCACAAATAATTATTTTAGTTTTTTATTACATTATGTGATTTAAAAAATAGTAAATGAGGGGATTCAAACTTTTATTAGGGGAGGGGCTTATTCACATTTATTAACTTTTTTTTAAACACTTTATTATTATGTTTTTTAGTCCTTATAGGGGGTTATACCATGTGATCTTTTGATTGCATACACTGATCAACGCTATACCATAGCACAGATCAGTGTTCTCGGTGCTCTGCTGCTCTAGCCTGCTCCAGGACCGATCGGATGGTGAGGAGGCAGGTAAGGACTGATCAGGACATTGCGATTACATCATGATGGTCCAGATCAGCTCCGCAGAGCTGTGGGGATAGTTTCACTTTCACTTTAGAAGCCGCGATCAACTTCGATTGTGGCATCTAAAGGGTTAATGCTGGGTATCGGCCCGATTGGTGGTGACCGGCATTAACCCGGGGTCCTGGCTGCTGATAGCAGTCGGGACCACCGAGTTTAACTCACGCTCAGCCCGTGAATGTTTTTTAAATGCTGGTAACACGACCAGGGTGTCCTTAAAGGGTTACTCCGCTCCCCAGCGTCCAGAACATTGAGTTCCGAACTCTGGGTGCGGGCTTCTGTGTTCACTCCCGCCCCCTCGGCCGTCGTGCTCCCTTCCTATAGACTTGCATTGAGGGGGTGGGACGTGACGTCACGGGGCGGGGCGTGACGAGGGGATGGGCGTGAACACGGAAGCCCGCACCCAGCGTTCGGAACTCAATGCTCCGGACGCTGAGGAGCGGAGTAACAGGTTGACACACATTTTCTTTGTCTTTTTGAGGATTAAAGGGTTACTTTGCCCCTAGACATCGTATTCCCTATCCAAAGGATGTCACGATCACAGCCGCCGAAACCCAGCGCTGTCAGCATAATGTTCAGAACGTCGGGTGCGTGAATGACAGTGACTATATGGGATATTTAAAGATTACCTATCATCAACTAAGCTGTCCCTAATCCCTCCCCCCAATCTGTCCCTGACTCTCACTGACTCTATCCCTGTCTATATTTTTACCCAAAACCCCATTTAAATACCTTTTTTAGATCCCCTGTGGCTGCTCAGGCTCCTGCCGTGAGCGAGGGAGGAAGGGGGCGTGGCCCGGCAGGCTTGACGTCATCTGAAGCCTGTCAATCGGCACTTCCGCCCTTCTCCCTCTTCAATATCAGAGTGTAATAGATATCCCCGGCAAGGTGAGTGAGCTTGCGGGACTGATGTGCTCTGTGTCCCATCGTGCTGCCTTGCTACTACGGGACAATGAATGACTGCTTCGGGACACAGAGCGTACAAGTCCCGATCCTCTTCTGTGCTGCCCTGAGCTACACCGACATTTGGCCAGATGAAGCGACTGGCCATGTCAGGAGCACCCGTGCTGCAGGCACATTGCTTGCTCCTGCCTGTCTGATTGACAGGCGGGGAGCTGCGCTGTGCTCTTCAGTGTCCGGCTTCACTGAGATTTCGGACTCATGCTGCCAGGCCGGCATGAGTCCGAACTCTATGCGCCGGGACATGTAGGGAGACCCCTAGTGGTCGTTTTTTAAAAGTAAAAAAATATATATAAAGATACATTTTTGTTAATCACATGTAATTAATCAAATACATTGATTAACAAAATATAAAAAGTTTTTTTGGCGACAGGTACACTTTAATGTTATATTTTTATAGTTGGGACAATTCCAAATATGTTTATTTTTATCATGTCTTTTTTATGAAAGATGGTAAAAAGGGGGGGGGTGATTTTTTTTAATATGGAAGGTTAATGTATGTGTTTTTTAAACTTTTATTAAAATTTTTCTTTTTTTACACTTTATTAGTCCCCTTAGGGGATTTTAGGAAGAAATTGGAGATTTTCCTATCCTTGGTGACGGAAAATATAGATTTTATTAAAGACAGGAGGCCAACATTATGCTAACTTTTCTTTACTGGTAAAACATAGCAGCAAAGGTTAACAGATAACATTTAGAGAAAAAAAATGATATATATATTTTTTGTTTTTATTCACAATGATGTTTACTGTGTAAATAAAAAGTGATTATCCCTCCCTGCTTCCAGCTTGTGGTCCAAAGAAGGCGAATATGCAAAAATTCGCGAATATCGGCACTTCCAGAGGACACTGATCCCTCCCTTCTTTTAGCTTGTGGCCAATGAGAAGGATGCAAATACAATTGTCAGAGGTCAGCAACATCCCTAGTAACCAATAGGAAAGTAGTTAGTTTAAGCAAAACTGTCAGCTTGCTGCCCCCGCACTAACCAGCAGTACTAGCTCAGTATGATGCTTATTATGCACGGATCCGCCCCGCCGTTCTGCCGATATCTTCGTTTTTCCCTATATGCTAATGAAGTGCTAGTATGGCTGAATCAGCTAGGGAATAGGGGATAGGGGATAAGATGTCTTAGGGCCAGAGTACACCTTGAAAGGGGTTATCCAAGAAAAAACTTTTTTTTTCTATATTTTAACTGGCTCCAGAAAGTTAAAACAGATTTGTAAATATTAAAAAAAAAATCTTAATCCTTTCAGTACTTATCAGCTGCTGAAGTTGAGTTGTTCTTTTCTGTCTAAGTGCTCTCTGATGACACCTGTCTCGGTAACTGTCCAGAGTAGAAGCAAATCGCCATAGCAAACCTCTTCTACTCTTTTGCAGTTCCTGAGACAAGCAGAGGTGTCAGCAGAGAGCACTGTTGTCAGACAGAAAAGAACATCTCAACTTCAGCAGCTGATAATTATTAAAAGGATTGAGATTTTTTTAATAGAAGTTATTTACAAATCTGTTTAATTTTCTGGAGCCAGTATATATATATATACAGTGGTCCCTCAAAATACGATGGTAATCCGTTCCAAATGGACCATCGTTTGTTGAAACCATCGTATGTTGAGGGATCCATGCAATGTAAAGTATAGGACAGTGGTCTACAACCTGCGGACCTCCAGATGTTGCAAAACTACAACACCCAGCATGCCCGGACAGCCGTTGGCTGTCCGGGCATGCTGGGAGTTGTAGTTTTGCAACATCTGGAGGTCCGCAGGTTGAAGACCACTGGTATTGGAGGTTATACTCATGTGTCCCCGCCGCTCTGGACCGTCAACGCTGCCCTGGATGTCGCCTTCCATCGCTGTCGCCGCGTCCCCGTGGTGTCCCCGACGCTCCGGCAAGGCCTCTGCTTCCCCGGCATCCTCGCTCTCCGTCGCCGCCATAACGTCGCTACGCACGCTGCTCCTATTGGATGACGGGACGGCGTGCGCAGCGACATGATGACGATGGAGAGCGCCGACGATGCAGGGGATCCCGAAGAGGACGCGCCGGAGCCCCGAGGACAGGTAAGTGATCGTCAGCGGACCACACGGGGCACCGTAAACGGCTATCCGGGGGCAGCTGAAGCAGTCTGCGCTGGAGGATAGACGTTTATGCGATGGCCACGACATACAAAAGCATCGTATGTTGATGCTGCCTCTGAGAGACCATCGTATGTTGAAATGATCGTATGTTGGGGCCATCGTAGGTCGGGGGGGTCACTGTATATTTAAAAAAAAAGTTTTTTTCTTGGAATACCCCTTTAAAGCTATCCTAGACTATAATATACTATATATAACTAAGTATTAATACATATTTACATGAAGAAAGACAAGAAATATTAAAGAACTAACAAGGAAACATAAGGATCTGGTCTAAAATAAAAGGTCTTAAAAGTGGATTCGGCAGAACAATCCGCTTTCATAATGTCGAGAGAGATCCTCCTGTTTGGCTTATTTTGGTGGACATGGCTCCTCTAGTAGAGTGAGCTCCGAAATTAAAAATGTCTATACCTGCTAAAGGGGAGATTTATCAAAACCCGTCCAGAGGAAAAGTGGCTGAGTTGCCCATAGCAACCAATCAGATCGCTGCTTTCATTTTTAACAAGGCCTCTGCAAAGTGAAAGCAGCGATCTGATTGGTTGCTATGGGCAACTCAGCAACTTTTCCTCTGGACGGGTTTCGATAAATCTCCCCCATAGTTTGTCTCACCCATCTAGCTAAGGCTCCTTTCACACCCGTTTAAAAGTTCCGTTCTGCAAAAACCCTTAAAGGGGTACTCCGCCCCTAGACATCTTATCCCCTATCCAAAGGATAGGGAATAAGATGTCAGATTGCCGGGGTCCCGCTGCTGGGGACCCCCGTGATCCCCGCTGCGGCACCGCGCTCTCATTACAGCACAGAGCGAGTTCGCTCTTCTCGTAATGACGGGCAGTACAGGGGCCGGAGCATCGTTACGTCACGGCTCCGCCCCCTCGTGACGTCACGGCCCGCCCCTTTCAATACAAGTCTATGGGAGGGTGAGTGGTGGTCGTCACGCCCCCTGCCATAGACTTGCATTAAGGGGACGGGCCGTGATGTCATGAGGGGCGGAGCCATGACATCACGCTGCTCCGTCCCCCGTATCGCCCGTCATTGCGCACAGAGCGAACTCGCTCTGTGCTGTAATGATAGCGGGGTGCCGCAGCGGGGATCCCAGGGCTCCCCAGCAGTGGGACCGCGGCGATCTGACATCTTATCCCCTATCCTTTGGATAGGGGATAAGATGTCTAGGGGCGGAGTACCCCTTTAAAATCTGCTGTTAAAGGGCCATTAGAAAATCCCATTATAGTCTATGGGATTTTTACATTATCTGTTTTAACCCATCATAGCCGGGTGCACGCACTATTTCTTCCGTTCTTTCTCCCGTCACAAAATAACATCCGTTATTAATAACTGGCTATAATGGGTTAAATAGGATAATGTAAAAAATCCCATAGACTATAATGGGATTTTGAAATGGCTGTTTTACAGCCGATTTTAAGTTTTTTTTAGAACAGAACATTAAAAAGGGTCTTTAACCCCTTAAGGACTCAGCCCACTTGGGCCTTAAGGACGCAGACAATTTTATTTTTACGTTTTAGTTTTTTCCTCCTCGCCTTCAAAAAATCATAACTCTTTTATATTTTCGTCCACAGACTAGTATGAGGGCTTGTTTTTTGCGCGACCAGTTGTCCGTTGTAATGCCATCACTCACTTTATCATAAAATGTATGGCGCAACCAAAAAATACTATTTTTGTGGGGAAATTAAAAAGAAAACTGCAATTTTGCTAATTTTGGAAGGTTTCGTTTTCACGCCGTACAATTTACGGTAAAAATGACATGTGTTCTTTATTCTTTGGGTCAATACGATTAAAATTATACCCATTTTTCTATTACTGTTGCGCTTAAAAAAAATCGCAAACTTTTTAACCAAATTAGTACGTTTAAAATCCCCCTATTTTGCTGACCTATAACTTTTTCATTTTTCCGTATAAGCGGCGGTATGAGGGCTCATTTTTTGCGCCGTGATCTGTACTTTTTATTGATACCATATTTGCTTATATAAAACCTTTAATCCATTTTGTATAAATTTTTTTTAGTATAAAATGTTATAAAAAAGCAGCTATTTTGGACTTTTTTGTTTTTTACGTTCACGCCGTTCACCTTACGGTATCATTAACATTTTATTTTAATAGTTCAGATATTTACACACGCGGTGATACCAAATATGTATATAAAATATTTTTTAACACTTTTTGGGGGTGAAATAGGGAAAATGGGACAATTTATGTTTTTATTGGGGGAGGGGGTTTTTCAAATTTTTTTCTTTCTTTTTTTACTTTTATTTTTACACTCTTATAGTCCCCATAGGGCACTATTTATAGCAATCATTCGATTGCTAATCCTGTTCAGTGCTATGTATAGGACATAGCACTGATCAGGGTTATCGGTCATCTTCTGCTCTGGGCAAATCAGAGCAGAAGACCCCGGAAGACAGCGGGGGCAGGTGAGGGGACCTCCGGCTGCCGTGCTGGATGATTGGATCATCGCGGAAGCGCTGCGGGGGATCCGATGCTCCATTTTAGTGACCGCGATGCTGCAGATGCTGTGATCTGTATTGATCACGGCATCTGAGGGGTTAATGGTGGTCATCCGCGGTATCGCAGATGTCCGCCATTATGGGCGGGTCCCTGGCTGTGATCAGCAGCCGGGACCTGCCGCACATGATCCGGGCATCGCTCCGATGCTCGCGGTTATGCTTAGGACGTAAACGTACGTCCTGGTGCGTTAAGTACCACCTCACTAGGACGTACATTTACATCCTGCGTCGTTAAGGGGTTAAGGACGCAGCTCATTTTCACCTTAACCCCTTCCCGACCTATGACATACCTGTACGTCATGGGTGGCAAGGTGTTCCCGACCCATGACATACAGGTACGTCATGAACATTACTGGCGCTACTCGCGGCACCCCGCAGCGCCCGGAAAGATGGTGGCTATCACTGATATCCAGCCATCTTACCGTGCGACCACGGGGGGGTTTCATCCCCCACACACCCCCCCCCCCCCCCACACCCAGCAATCGCTGCTATCAGCTTGTCAAATCTTAAATACTTAGCAGCGCGGTGTGTGAGTCCCGATCACGGGGATCGGGACACACACCGCTCTGCTAAAGTGTCCCTGACCCGTCACTTACCCGTCGGAGCGGTGTCCCGAGCGGTCCCGGCGTCCTCCATGCGGTCCCGGCTGCGCTGCGTCCCGGAGGTGAGTTTCCGGCAGCAGTGCGGCATCTTCATTGGCAGCAGTGAGATCGCCGTAAAGCGATCTCACTGCTGCCTCTGAGAGTTTCAAAACTGCAACTCCCAGCATGGCCAGACAGCCTTTGGCTTTCTGGGCATGCTGGGAGTTGTAGTTTTGCAACATCTGGAGGCCCACAGTTTGGAGACCACTGTATAATGGTCTCCAATCTGTGCTCTTCCAGATGTTGCAAAACTACAAATCTCAGCATGCTCAGTCTGTCCAGGCATGCTGGGAGTTGTAGTTCTCTAACATCTGGAAGAGCACAGATTGGAGACCATTATACAGTGGTCTCCAAACTGTGGACATCCAGATGTTGCAAAACTACAACTCTCAGCATGCCCAGACTGCCAAAGCATGCTGGAAGTTGTAGTTCGGCAACATCTGATCCTTCAGATATTGCCGAACTACAACTTCCAGCATGCCTGGGCATGCTGGGAGTTGTAGTTTTGCAACAACTGGAGGCACACTAGTTGGGAAACATTGTCCGTTTCCTACCTCAGTGCCTCCAGCTGTTGCAATTGTTGCAAAACTATAACTCCCAGCATGCACTGGCAGACCATGCATGCTGGGAGTTGTAGTTTTGCAACAGCTGGAGGCACACTGGTTTGGAAACACTAAGTTTGGTTGCAAAACACTTGAAAGTTTATTACTTAACTTAGTGTTTCCAAACCAGCGTTCCTCCAGCTGTTGCAAAACTACAACTCCCAGCATGCACGGACAGCCAAAGGGCATGCTCGGAGTTTGCAACAGCTGGATGTTTGCCCCCTCCCCCCAATGTGAATGTACAGGGTACACTCACATGGGCGGAGGTTTACAGTGAGTGCTGCAAGTTTGAGATGGCGCAAATTTTGCGCTGCAGCTCAAACTTCCAGCGGCAAACTTGCTGTGAACCTCTGCCCATGTGACTGTGCCCTAAAAACACTACACTACACTAACACTAACCTAAAATAAAAAGTAAAAAACACTACATATACACATACCCCTACACAGCCCCCCTCCCCCCAAAAAATGAAAAACATCTGGTACGCTACTGTTTCCAAAACGGAGCCTCCAGCTGTTGCAAAATAATAACTCCCAGTATTGCCGGACAGCCATTGACTGTCCAGGCATGCTGGGAGTTTTGCAACAGCTGGAGGCACCCTGTTTGGGAATCATTGGCATAGAATACCCCTATGCAAATCCCTAATTCAGGCCTCAAATGCGCATGGCGCTCTCTCACTTTGGAGCCCTGTCGTATTTCAGGGCAACAGTTTTGGGACACATATGGGGTATCGCCGTACTCGGGAGAAATTGCCTTACAAATTTTGGGGGGATTTTTCTTCTTTAACCCCTTATGAAAAGGTGAAGTTGGGGTCTACACCAGCATGTTAGTGTAAAAAAATAAATTTTTTACACTGACATGCTGGTGTTGCCCTATACTTTTTAATAGGTAAAAGGGAAAAAAGACCCCCAAAATTTGTAACGCAATTTCTCCCGACTACGGAGATACCCCATATGTGGGCGCAAAGTGCTCTGGGGGCGCACAACAAGGCCCAGAAGGGAGAGCGCACCATGTACATTTGAGGCGATTTGCACAGGGGTGGCTGATTGTTACAGCAGTTCTGACAAACGCAAAACAATAAATATCCATATGTGACCCCATTTTGGAAACTACACCCCTCAGGGAATTTAATAAGGGGTGCAGTGAGCATTTACACCCCACTGGTGTATGACAGATTTTTGGAACAGTGGTCTGTGAAAATGAAAAACAAAATTTTTGATTTGCACAGTCCACTGTTTCAAATATCTGTCAAACACCAGTGGGGTGTAAATTCTCACTGCACCCCTTATTAAATTCCATGAGGGGTATAGTTTCCAAAATGGGGTCACATGTGGGGGGGGTCCACTGTTCTGTCACCATAGGGGCTTCCTAAATGGGACATGCCCCCCAAAAACCCTTTCAGAAAAACTCACTCTCCAAAATCCCATTGTCGCTCCTTCCCTTCTGAGCCCTCTACTGCGCACGCCGAACACTTTACATATGCATATGAGGTATTTCCTTACTCGAGAGAAATTGGGTTACAAATTTTAGGGTGATTTCTCTCCTTTTACCCCTTGTAAAAATTCAAAAATTGGGTCTACAAGAAAATGCGAGTGTAAAAAATGAAGATTTAGAATTTTCTCTCTTCACTTTTCTGCTATTCCTGTGAAACACCTAAAGGGTTAAAACACTTACTGAATGTCATTTTGAATACTTTGGGGGGTGCAGTTTTTATAATGGGGTCATTTATGGGGTATTTCTAATATGAAGACCCTTAAAATCCACTTCCAACCTGAACTGGGCCCTGAAAAATTACGATTTTGAAAATCTTGAGAAAAATTGGAAAATTGCTGCAGAACTTTGAAGCCTCTGGTGTCTTCCAAAAGTAAAAACTTGTCAATTTTTTTATGCAAACACAAAGTAGACATATTGTATATGTGAATCAATATGTAATTTATTTGGAATATCCATTTTCCTTTCAATCAGAGACTTTTAAAGTTAGAAAAATGCTAAATTTTCAAAATTTTCATGAAATTTTTAGATTTTTTACCAAGAAAGGATACAAATATCAGTGAAATTTTACCAATAACATAAAGTAGAATATATCACGAAAAAACAATCTCGGAATCAGAATGATAAGTAAAAGCATTCCAAAGTTATTAATGTTTAAAGTGACAGTGGTCAGATTTTCAAAAAATGCCCAGGTCATGAAGGTGAAAATGGACTGGGTCATGAAGGGGTTAAAGGGGTACTCCAGAGGAAAACTTTTATTTTTTTTTTAAATGAACTGGTGCCAGAAAGTTAAACAGATTTGTAAATTACTTCTATTAAAAAATCTTAATCCTTCCAGTACTTTTTAGCAGCTGTATGCTACAGAGGAAAATCTTTTTTTTCTGAATTTCTTTTTTGTCTTGTCCACAGTGCTCTCTGCTGACACCTGATGCCTGTATCAGGAACTGTCCAGAGCAGGAGAAAATCCCCATAGCAAACCTATGCTGCTCTGGACAGTTCCTGACACCGACAGAGGTGTCAGCAGAGAGCACTGTGGGCAAGACAAAAAAGAAATTCAAAAAGCAAAGAATTTCCTCTGTAGCATACAGCTGCTAAAAAGTACTGGAAGGGTAAAGATGTTTTTAGTAGAAGTAATGTACAAATCTGTTCAGCTTTCTGGCACCAGTTAATGAAAAAAAAAAAAAAAAAAAAAAACCTTTTCCACCGGAGTACCCCTTTAAGGACGCAGCCCTTTTTTGCAAATCTGACCACTGTCACTTTAAGCATTAAAGGGGTATTCCGGGCAAAAACATCTTATCCCCTATCGAAAGGATAGGGGATAAGATGTCTGATCACGGGGGGGGGGGGGGGGGGGAGGGGGGCCCGCCTCTGGGACCCCCCACGATCTCCCTGCAACAGCCTGCATTCTATGCGTAGCTGCGTCTGAAGTTTCGGTAAACCTTCGGGCTTCCGAGACGGGGACGTGACGTCACGCCACGCCCCCTCCATTCACGTCTATGGGAGGGGGTGTTGCGGCCGTTACGCCTCCTACCATAGAAATGAATGGAGGGGGCGTGGCGTGAAGTCCTGCAACGGCGCACCCCCTCTCCACCTCCTCTCTGCTCTTAGCATGGAGCGCTGCACTGACGTGCAGCGCTCCATGCTAAGAGCAGAGAGGAGGGGGTGCGCCACTGCAATAGTCGGTCGGCCCATCCGACTGCGGCCCGGCATCAGAATAAAGTAAGAATTTTCCTTTACAGACCACGGCGAATGTGAGTAAAAGCACCCGCATTTACTGCACCTTCTTCTCCATGCAATGGTAACTGCGCCTCCCTACCTGTACGCTGGTGACAGTTGCGCTTTAAATCCGTCAATCAATATTTTCATATAAAAAAAAAAAAAATCAAGTTTTCGATTGAATTTATTTTTTATTTTTTCTATGTAAAAAATATTAAACTGTTATCACATTCAATGCGCTAGAAATATAAGCGAACACTGAACATCTTTTAGTGTTGTTTACCAAAGTTCACAATTAGACACTGAATTACTATCCTCTGGACTAACATACAAACAGTGGGGCAAAAAAGTATTTAGTCAGCCCCCAATTGTGCAAGTTCTCCCCCTTTATAAAGATGAGAGGCTGTAATTGTCATCATAGGTTATAACCTCAACTATGAGAGACAGAATGAGAAAAAATCCATAAAATCAAATTTTTTAAGAATTTATTTGTAAATTATGGTGGAAAATACATTTCTGAAGACAGGAACTCCGGTGTATGTGGATCCGCTGGACCTGTGTGGCAGATGACTCGGACCGTACCAGGGAGCGGAGTCTAAGGTGCCGCTGGTCTTCACCAGAGCCCGCCGCAAAGTAGGATGGACTTGCAGCTGCAGGCCACACCCAGGTCGCTACCCCTGGCACGGCTCGACCACACAGGCGGCTGAGGAGATGCGAGGCACAGGAGGGATAAGGCAGCTCGTAGTCTGGATAGCAGAAGGTCAGGGCAGGTGGCACAGTAGTGTAGTCAGGACGTAGCAGGAGTTCGGTAGGCAGGCGGCAGAGGAGCAAGGTCAAGTCCAGGGGCGGATCC
This sequence comes from Hyla sarda, assembly GCF_029499605.1. Taxonomy (NCBI): domain Eukaryota; kingdom Metazoa; phylum Chordata; class Amphibia; order Anura; family Hylidae; genus Hyla; species Hyla sarda. The sequence continues at coordinate 7,341,906 of NC_079200.1, read as the reverse complement.
AGAGTCTTGTCTCGGGAGGGGCACTATTAGAGTATTTTGTGTTGGCGGACAGGAAATAAGTTGCTGCTTAAAGGGGTACTCCGGTGAAAACCTTTTTTCCTTTAAATCAACTGGTGCCGGAAAGTTAAACATATTTGTAAATTACTTCTATTAAAAAAATCTTAATCCTTCCAGTACTTATTAGCTGCTGAATGCTACAGAGGAAATTCCTTTCTTTTTGGAACACTGATGACATCACGAGCACAGAGCTCTCTGCTGACATCTCTGTCCATTTTTGCAACCTTGCATAGCAGATGTATGCAAAGGGCAGCATGGTGGCTCAGTGGTTAGCACTGCTGCCTTGCAGTGCTGGGGCCTTGGGTTCAAATCCCACTAAGGACAACAATAAATAAAGAGTCGTTATTATAATGACGTCAGCAAAGAGCACTGTACTCGTGATGTCATCAGAGAGAATTCCAAAAAGAAAAGAATTTCCTCTTTAGTATTCAGCAGCTAATAAATACAGGAAGGATTAAGATTTTTTTAATAGAAGTAATTTACAAATCTGTTTAACTTTCTGGCACCAGTTGATTAAAAAGAAAAAACGTTTTCACCGGAGTACCCCTTTAAGGTACTTACAATATTAAATGTAACATACAGTCCTAACCTTGTTTAAGACCCATAGGCCATGTTCACACGTCAGAATTTACAATGTGGAATTTGGCCCGGGCATTCCGCTGTAGCAGAGTCCCATTGAATTCCCCAGGATTCTGCTGCGCTCACGGCAGATTATCCATGCCAGATGTTTCCAGCACGGATATTCTGTTTTCTGCCTCCGGATAAAGAATGTGCACGTTTATCCTTTCTTCAGACACCGCACGGAACGGTTACACATCTAGGAGACGTCTGTGCGCACAGAGATGTCCCTGCGGACACATAGGATAGGATTAAACAGATAAATCAATATCACAAAGATCATAAGACATTTTAATCAGATTACGTAGAATATATTAGAATGTTTACATGAACAGGACGACACATAGGACACAGGGTCACATATTTAGGGGGAGATTTATCAAAACCTGCCCAGAGGAAAAGATGACCTGTTACCCATAGCAACCAAGGCCTTTTTACAAATGAAAGAAGCGATCTGATTGGTTGCTATGGGCAACTCAGCTACTTTTAGACTGGAAGAAAGGAGATTTTGTCTAAGGCAAAAGAAAGATCAATAATGATGCGGAATCTTCTGCCTGCGGATGTGATCTTATTAGTCTGTACAGACGTCTAAACAGCAACTGGATGAATATTTACAAAAACCTAAAATTAAGGGATGTTGTGATGCCCCCTCTGTAGCATGTTGTGATGCCCGCGCTGTAGCATGTTGTGGTGCCCGCGCTGTAGCATGTTGTGATGCCCCCGCTGTAGCATGTTGTGATGCCCCCTCTGTAGCATGTTGTGATGTCCGCGCTGTAGCATGTTGTGATGCCCGCGCTGTAGCATGTTGTGATGCCCCCTCTGTAGCATGTTGTGATGTCCGCGCTGTAGCATGTTGTGGTGCCCGCGCTGTAGCATGTTGTGACGTCCGCGCTGTAGCATGTTGTGATGCCCGTGATGTAGCATGTTGTGATGCCCCCTCTGTAGCATGTTGTGATGCCCATGCTGTAGCATGTTGTGATGCCCGCCCTGTAGCATGTTGTGATGCCCGCGCTGTAGCATGTTGTGATGCCCGCGCTGTAGCATGTTGTGATGCCCGCCCTGTAGCATGTTGTGATGCCCGCGCTGTAGCATGTTGTGATGCCCGCGCTGTAGCATGTTGTGATGCCCGCGCTGTAGCATGTTGTGATTCCCCCGCTGTAGCATGTTGTGATGCCCCCTCTGTAGCATGTTGTGATGCCCGCGCTGTAGCATGTTGTGATGCCCCCGCTGTAGCATGTTGTGATGCCCGCGCTGTAGCATGTTGTGATGCCCCCGCTGTAGCATGTTGTGATGCCCGTGCTGTAGCATGTTGTGGTGCCCGTGCTGTAGCATGTTGTGATGCCCGCGCTGTAGCATGTTGTGACGCCCCCTCTGTAGCATGTTGTGATGTCCGCGCTGTAGCATGTTGTGATGCCCGCGCTGTAGCATTTTGTGATGCCCGCGCTGTAGCATGTTGTGATGCCCGTGCTGTAGCATGTTGTGATGCCCCCTCTGTAGCATGTTGTGATGCCCGCGCTGTAGCATGTTGTGATCCCCGCGCTGTAGCATGTTGTGATGCCCCCGCTGTAGCATGTTGTGATGCCCGCGCTGTACCATGTTGTGGTGCCCGTGCTGTAGCATGTTGTGGTGCCCGTGCTGTAGCATGTTGTGGTGCCCGCGCTGTAGCATGTTGTGATGCCCGCGCTGTAGCATGTTGTGATGCCCGCGCTGTAGCATGTTGTGATGCCCGCGCTGTAGCATGTTGTGATGCCCGCGCTGTAGCATGTTGTGATGCCCGCGCTGTAGCATGTTGTGGTGCCCGCGCTGTAGCATGTTGTGATGTCCGCGCTGTAGCATGTTGTGATGCCCCCGCTGTAGCATGTTGTGATGCCCGCGCTGTAGCATGTTGCGGTGCCCGCGCTGTAGCATGTTGTGGTGCCCGCGCTGTAGCATGTTGTGATGCCCGCGCTGTAGCATGTTGTGATGCCCCCGCTGTAGCATGTTGTGATGCCCGCGCTGTAGCATGTTGTGATGCCCGTGCTGTAGCATGTTGTGATGCCCGCGCTGTAGCATGTTGTGACGCCCGCGCTGTAGCATGTTGTGATGCCCGCGCTGTAGAATGTTATGATGCCCGTGATGTAGCATGTTGTGATGCCCGTGATGTAGCATGTTGTGATGCCCGCGCTGTAGCATGTTGTGATGCCCGTGCTGTAGCATGTTGTGATGCCCCCTCTGTAGCATGTTGTGATGCCCGCGCTGTAGCATGTTGTGATGCCCGCGCTGTAGCATGTTGTGATGCCCGCGCTGTAGCATGTTGTGATGCCCGCGCTGTAGCATGTAGTGATGCCCCCTCTGTAGCATGTTGTGATGCCCCCTCTGTAGCATGTTGTGATGCCCGCGCTGTAGCATGTTGTGATGCCCGCGCTGTAGCATGTTGTGATGCCCGCGCTGTAGCATGTAGTGATGCCCGCGCTGTAGCATGTTGTGATGCCCGCGCTGTAGCATGTTATGATGCCCGCGCTGTAGCATGTTGTGATTCCCCCGCTGTAGCATGTTGTGTTGCCCCCGCTGTAGCATGTTGTGATGCCCCCGCTGTAGCATGTAGTGATGCCAGCACTGTAGCATGTTGTGATGCCCGTGATGTAGCATGTTGTGATGCCCGCGCTGTAGCATGTTGTGATGCCCGCGATGTAGCATGTTGTGATGCCCGTGATGTAGCATGTTGTGATGCCCGCGCTGTAGCATGTTGTGATGCCCGCGCTGTAGCATGTTGTGATGCCCGCGCTGTAGCATGTTGTGATGCCCGCGCTGTAGAATGTTGTGATGCCCGCGCTGTAACATGTTGTGATGCTCCCGCTGTAGCATGTTGTGATGCCCGCGCTGTAGCATATTGTGATGCCCCCGCTGTAGCATGTTGTGATGCCCGCGCTGTAGCATGTTGTGATGCCCGCGCTGTAGCATGTTGTGATGCCCGCTCTGTAGCATGTTGTGATGCCCGCGCTGTAGCATGTTGTGATGCCCGCGCTGTAGCATGTTGTGATGCCCGTGCTGTAGCATGTTGTGATGCCCCCTCTGTAGCATGTTGTGATGCCCCCGCTGTAGCATGTAGTGATGCCAGCGCTGTAGCATGTTGTGATGCCCGCGCTGTAGCATGTTGTGATGCCCCCTCTGTAGCATGTTGTGATGCCCGCGCTGTAGCATGTTGTGATGCCCGCGCTGTAGCATGTTGTGATGCCCGCGCTGTAGCATGTTGTGATGCCCGCGCTGTAGCATGTTGTGATGCCCGCGCTGTAGCATGTTGTGATGCCCGCGCTGTAGCATGTTGTGATGCCCCCGCTGTAGCATGTTGTGATGCCTCCGCTGTAGCATGTTGCGATGCCCCCGCTGTAGCATGTTGCGGTGCCCGTGCTGTAGCATGTTGTGATGCCCGCGCTGTAGCATGTTGTGATGCCCCCGCTGTAGCATGTTGTGATGCCCGCGCTGTAGCATGTTGTGATGCCCGCGCTGTAGCATGTTGTGATGCCTGTAGCATGTTGTGATGTCCGCGCTGTAGCATGTTGTGATGCCCGCGCTGTAGCATGTTGTGATGCCTGTAGCATGTTGTGATGCCCGCGCTGTAGCATGTTGTGATGCCCACGCTGTAGCATGTTGTGATGCCCGCGCTGTAGCATGTTGTGATGCCCGTGATGTAGTATGTTGTGATGCCCGCGCTGTAGCATGTTGTGATGTCCGCGCTGTAGCATGTTGTGATGCCCGCGCTGTAGCATGTTGTGGTGCCCGCCCTGTAGCATGTTGTGATGCCCGCACAGTAGCATGTTGTGATGCCCGCGCTGTAGCATGTTGTGATGCCCGCGCTGTAGCATGTTGTGATGCCCCCGCTGTAGCATGTTGTGATGCCCCCGCTGTAGCATGTTGTGATGCCCGCGCTGTAGCATGTTGTGATGCCCGCGCTGTAGCATGTTGTGATGCCCGCGCTGTAGCATGTTGTGATGCCCGCGCTGTAGCATGTTGTGATGCCCGCGCTGTAGCATGTTGTGATGCCCGCGCTGTAGCATGTTGTGATGCCCGCGCTGTAGCATGTTGTGATGCCCGCGCTGTAGCATGTTGTGATGCCCGCGCTGTAGCATGTTGTGATGCCCGCCCTGTAGCATGTTGTGATGCCCGCGCTGTAGCATGTTGTGATGCCCGCGCTGTAGCATGTTGTGATGCCCGCGCTGTAGCATGTTGTGATGTCCGCGCTGTAGCATGTTGTGATGCCCGCGCTGTAGCATGTTGTGATGTCCGCGCTGTAGCATGTTGTGATGCCCGCGATGTAGCATGTTGTGATGCCCGCGCTGTAGCATGTTGTGATGCCCCCGCTGTAGCATGTTGTGATGCCCGCGCTGTAGCATGTTGTGATGCCCGCGCTGTAGCATGTTGTGATGCCCCCCGCTGTAGCATGTTGTGATGCCCGTGCTGTAGCATGTTGTGGTGCCCGTGCTGTAGCATGTTGTGATGCCCGCGCTGTAGCATGTTGTGACGCCCCCTCTGTAGCATGTTGTGATGTCCGCGCTGTAGCATGTTGTGATGCCCGCGCTGTAGCATGTTGTGATGCCCCCTCTGTAGCATGTTGTGATGCCCGCGCTGTAGCATTTTGTGATGCCCGCGCTGTAGCATGTTGTGATGCCCGCGCTGTAGCATGTTGTGATGCCCCCTCTGTAGCATGTTGTGATGCCCGCGCTGTAGCATGTTGTGATCCCCGCGCTGTAGCATGTTGTGATGCCCGCGCTGTAGCATGTTGTGATGCCCGCGCTGTAGCATGTTGTGATGCTCGCGCTGTAGCATGTTGTGATGCCCGCGCTGTAGCATGTTGTGCCCGCGCTGTAGCATGTTGTGATGTCCGCGCTGTAGCATGTTGTGATGCCCCCGCTGTAGCATGTTGTGATGCCCGCGCTGTAGCATGTTGCGGTGCCCGCGCTGTAGCATGTTGTGATGCCCGCGCTGTAGCATGTTGTGATGCCCGCGCTGTAGCATGTTGTGATGCCCCCGCTGTAGCATGTTGTGATGCCCGCGCTGTAGCATGTTGTGATGCCCGCGCTGTAGCATGTTGTGATGCCCGCGCTGTAACATGTTGTGGTGCCCGCGCTGTAGCATGTTGTGATGCCCGCGCTGTAGCATGTTGTGATGCCCGCGCTGTAGCATGTTGTGACGCCCGCGCTGTAGCATGTTGTGATGCCCGCGCTGTAGAATGTTATGATGCCCGTGATGTAGCATGTTGTGATGCCCGCGCTGTAGCATGTTGTGATGCCCGTGATGTAGCATGTTGTGATGCCCGCGCTGTAGCATGTTGTGATGCCCGTGCTGTAGCATGTTGTGATGCCCCCTCTGTAGCATGTTGTGATGCCCGCGCTGTAGCATGTTGTGATGCCCACGCTGTAGCATGTAGTGATGCCCCCTCTGTAGCATGTTGTGATGCCCCCTCTGTAGCATGTTGTGATGCCCGCGCTGTAGCATGTTATGATGCCCGCGCTGTAGCATGTTGTGATGCCCGCGCTGTAGCATGTTGTGATGCCCGCGCTGTAGCATGTAGTGATGCCCCCTCTGTAGCATGTTGTGATGCCCCCTCTGTAGCATGTTGTGATGCCCGCGCTGTAGCATGTTGTGATGCCCACGCTGTAGCATGTTGTGATGCCCGCGCTGTAGAATGTAGTGATGCCCGCGCTGTAGCATGTTGTGATGCCCGCGCTGTAGCATGTTATGATGCCCGCGCTGTAGCATGTTGTGATTCCCCCGCTGTAGCATGTTGTGATGCCCCAGCTGTAGCATGTTGTGATGCCCCCGCTGTAGCATGTAGTGATGCCAGCACTGTAGCATGTTGTGATGCCCGTGATGTAGCATGTTGTGATGCCCGCGCTGTAGCATGTTGTGATGCCCGCGATGTAGCATGTTGTGATGCCCGCGCTGTAGCATGTTGTGATGCCCGTGATGTAGCATGTTGTGATGCCCGCGCTGTAGCATGTTGTGATGCCCGCGCTGTAGCATGTTGTGATGCCCGCGCTGTAGCATGTTGTGATGCCCGCGCTGTAGAATGTTGTGATGCCCGCGCTGTAACATGTTGTGATGCTCCCGCTGTAGCATGTTGTGATGCCCACGCTGTAGCATGTTGTGATGCCCCCGCTGTAGCATGTTGTGATGCCCGCGCTGTAGCATGTTGTGATGCCCGCGCTGTAGCATGTTGTGATGCCCGCTCTGTAGCATGTTGTGATGCCCGCGCTGTAGCATGTTGTGATGCCCGCGCTGTAGCATGTAGTGATGCCAGCGCTGTAGCATGTTGTGATGCCCGCGCTGTAGCATGTTGTGATGCCCCCGCTGTAGCATGTTGTGATGCCCGCGCTGTAGCATGTTGTGATGCCCGCGCTGTAGCATGTTGTGATGCCCGCGCTGTAGCATGTTGTGATGCCCGCGCTGTAGCATGTTGTGATGCCCGCGCTGTAGCATGTTGTGATGCCCGCGCTGTAGCATGTTGTGATGCCCGCCCTGTAGCATGTTGTGATGTCCGCGCTGTAGCATGTTGTGATGCCCGCGCTGTAGCATGTTGTGATGTCCGCGCTGTAGCATGTTGTGATGTCCGTGATGTAGCATGTTGTGATGCCCGTGCTGTAGCATGTTGTGATGCCCCCGCTGTAGCATGTTGTGATGCCCGCGCTGTAGCATGTTGTGATGCCCGCACTGTAGCATGTTGTGATGCCCCCGCTGTAGCATGTTGTGATGCCCGTGCTGTAGCATGTTGTGGTGCCCGTGCTGTAGCATGTTGTGATGCCCGCGCTGTAGCATGTTGTGACGCCCCCTCTGTAGCATGTTGTGATGTCCGCGCTGTAGCATGTTGTGATGCCCGCGCTGTAGCATGTTGTGATGCCCCCTCTGTAGCATGTTGTGATGCCCGCGCTGTAGCATTTTGTGATGCCCGCGCTGTAGCATGTTGTGATGCCCACGCTGTAGCATGTTGTGATGCCCCCTCTGTAGCATGTTGTGATGCCCGCGCTGTAGCATGTTGTGATCCCCGCGCTGTAGCATGTTGTGATGCCCGCGCTGTAGCATGTTGTGATGCCCGCGCTGTAGCATGTTGTGATTCCCCCGCTGTAGCATGTTGTGATGCCCCCTCTGTAGCATGTTGTGATGCCCGCGCTGTAGCATGTTGTGATGCCCGCGCTGTAGCATGTTGTGATGCCCCCGCTGTAGCATGTTGTGATGCCCCCTCTGTAGCATGTTGTGATGCCCGCGCTGTAGCATGTTGTGATGCCCGCGCTGTAGCATGTTGTGATGCCAGCGCTGTAGCATGTTGTGATGCCCCCGCTGTAGCATGTTGTGATGCCCGCGCTGTACCATGTTGTGGTGCCCGTGCTGTAGCATGTTGTGGTGCCCGTGCTGTAGCATGTTGTGGTGCCCGCGCTGTAGCATGTTGTGATGCCCGCGCTGTAGCATGTTGTGATGCCCGCGCTGTAGCATGTTGTGATGCCCGCGCTGTAGCATGTTGTGATGCCCGCGCTGTAGCATGTTGTGATGCCCGCGCTGTAGCATGTTGTGGTGCCCGCGCTGTAGCATGTTGTGATGTCCGCGCTGTAGCATGTTGTGATGCCCCCGCTGTAGCATGTTGTGATGCCCGCGCTGTAGCATGTTGCGGTGCCCGCGCTGTAGCATGTTGCGGTGCCCGCGCTGTAGCATGTTGTGATGCCCGCGCTGTAGCATGTTGTGATGCCCCCGCTGTAGCATGTTGTGATGCCCGCGCTGTAGCATGTTGTGATGCCCGCGCTGTAGCATGTTGTGATGCCCGCGCTGTAGCATGTTGTGGTGCCCGCGCTGTAGCATGTTGTGATGCCCGCGCTGTAGCATGTTGTGATGCCCGCGCTGTAGCATGTTGTGACGCCCGCGCTGTAGCATGTTGTGATGCCCGCGCTGTAGAATGTTATGATGCCCGTGATGTAGCATGTTGTGATGCCCGTGATGTAGCATGTTGTGATGCCCGCGCTGTAGCATGTTGTGATGCCCGTGCTGTAGCATGTTGTGATGCCCCCTCTGTAGCATGTTGTGATGCCCGCGCTGTAGCATGTTGTGATGCCCGCGCTGTAGCATGTTGTGATGCCCGCGCTGTAGCATGTTGTGATGCCCGCGCTGTAGCATGTAGTGATGCCCCCTCTGTAGCATGTTGTGATGCCCCCTCTGTAGCATGTTGTGATGCCCGCACTGTAGCATGTTGTGATGCCCGCGCTGTAGCATGTTGTGATGCCCGCGCTGTAGCATGTAGTGATGCCCGCGCTGTAGCATGTTGTGATGCCCGCGCTGTAGCATGTTATGATGCCCGCGCTGTAGCATGTTGTGATTCCCCCGCTGTAGCATGTTGTGATGCCCCCGCTGTAGCATGTTGTGATGCCCCCGCTGTAGCATGTAGTGATGCCAGCACTGTAGCATGTTGTGATGCCCGTGATGTAGCATGTTGTGATGCCCGCGCTGTAGCATGTTGTGATGCCCGCGATGTAGCATGTTGTGATGCCCGCGCTGTAGCATGTTGTGATGCCCGTGATGTAGCATGTTGTGATGCCCGCGCTGTAGCATGTTGTGATGCCCGCGCTGTAGCATGTTGTGATGCCCGTGCTGTAGCATGTTGTGATGCCCGCGCTGTAGAATGTTGTGATGCCCGCGCTGTAACATATTGTGATGCCCCCGCTGTAGCATGTTGTGATGCCCGCGCTGTAGCATGTTGTGATGCCCGCGCTGTAGCATGTTGTGATGCCCGCTCTGTAGCATGTTGTGATGCCCGCGCTGTAGCATGTTGTGATGCCCGCGCTGTAGCATGTTGTGATGCCCGCGCTGTAGCATGTAGTGATGCCCCCTCTGTAGCATGTTGTGATGCCCCCTCTGTAGCATGTTGTGATGCCCGCACTGTAGCATGTTGTGATGCCCGCGCTGTAGCATGTTGTGATGCCCGCGCTGTAGCATGTAGTGATGCCCGCGCTGTAGCATGTTGTGATGCCCGCGCTGTAGCATGTTATGATGCCCGCGCTGTAGCATGTTGTGATTCCCCCGCTGTAGCATGTTGTGATGCCCCCGCTGTAGCATGTTGTGATGCCCCCGCTGTAGCATGTAGTGATGCCAGCACTGTAGCATGTTGTGATGCCCGTGATGTAGCATGTTGTGATGCCCGCGCTGTAGCATGTTGTGATGCCCGCGATGTAGCATGTTGTGATGCCCGCGCTGTAGCATGTTGTGATGCCCGTGATGTAGCATGTTGTGATGCCCGCGCTGTAGCATGTTGTGATGCCCGCGCTGTAGCATGTTGTGATGCCCGCGCTGTAGCATGTTGTGATGCCCGCGCTGTAGAATGTTGTGATGCCCGCGCTGTAACATGTTGTGATGCTCCCGCTGTAGCATGTTGTGATGCCCGCGCTGTAGCATATTGTGATGCCCCCGCTGTAGCATGTTGTGATGCCCGCGCTGTAGCATGTTGTGATGCCCGCGCTGTAGCATGTTGTGATGCCCGCTCTGTAGCATGTTGTGATGCCCGCGCTGTAGCATGTTGTGATGCCCGCGCTGTAGCATGTTGTGATGCCCGTGCTGTAGCATGTTGTGATGCCCCCTCTGTAGCATGTTGTGATGCCCCCGCTGTAGCATGTAGTGATGCCAGCGCTGTAGCATGTTGTGATGCCCGCGCTGTAGCATGTTGTGATGCCCCCGCTGTAGCATGTTGTGATGCCCGCGCTGTAGCATGTTGTGATGCCCGCGCTGTAGCATGTTGTGATGCCCGCGCTGTAGCATGTTGTGATGCCCGCGCTGTAGCATGTTGTGATGCCCGCGCTGTAGCATGTTGTGATGCCCCCGCTGTAGCATGTTGTGATGCCTCCGCTGTAGCATGTTGCGGTGCCCCCGCTGGAGCATGTTGCGGTGCCCGTGCTGTAGCATGTTGTGATGCCCGCGCTGTAGCATGTTGTGATGCCCCCGCTGTAGCATGTTGTGATGCCCGCGCTGTAGCATGTGGTGATGCCCGCGCTGTAGCATGTTGTGATGCCTGTAGCATGTTGTGATGTCCGCGCTGTAGCATGTTGTGATGCCCCCGCTGTAGCATGTTGTGATGCCCCCGCTGTAGCATGTAGTGATGCCAGCACTGTAGCATGTTGTGATGCCCGTGATGTAGCATGTTGTGATGCCCGCGCTGTAGCATGTTGTGATGCCCGCGATGTAGCATGTTGTGATGCCCGCGCTGTAGCATGTTGTGATGCCCGCGCTGTAGCATGTAGTGATGCCCGCGCTGTAGCATGTTGTGATGCCCGCGCTGTAGCATGTTATGATGCCCGCGCTGTAGCATGTTGTGATTCCCCCGCTGTAGCATGTTGTGATGCCCCCGCTGTAGCATGTTGTGATGCCCCCGCTGTAGCATGTAGTGATGCCAGCACTGTAGCATGTTGTGATGCCCGTGATGTAGCATGTTGTGATGCCCGCGCTGTAGCATGTTGTGATGCCCGCGATGTAGCATGTTGTGATGCCCGCGCTGTAGCATGTTGTGATGCCCGTGATGTAGCATGTTGTGATGCCCGCGCTGTAGCATGTTGTGATGCCCGCGCTGTAGCATGTTGTGATGCCCGCGCTGTAGCATGTTGTGATGCCCGCGCTGTAGAATGTTGTGATGCCCGCGCTGTAACATGTTGTGATGCTCCCGCTGTAGCATGTTGTGATGCCCGCGCTGTAGCATATTGTGATGCCCCCGCTGTAGCATGTTGTGATGCCCGCGCTGTAGCATGTTGTGATGCCCGCGCTGTAGCATGTTGTGATGCCCGCTCTGTAGCATGTTGTGATGCCCGCGCTGTAGCATGTTGTGATGCCCGCGCTGTAGCATGTTGTGATGCCCGTGCTGTAGCATGTTGTGATGCCCCCTCTGTAGCATGTTGTGATGCCCCCGCTGTAGCATGTAGTGATGCCAGCGCTGTAGCATGTTGTGATGCCCGCGCTGTAGCATGTTGTGATGCCCCCGCTGTAGCATGTTGTGATGCCCGCGCTGTAGCATGTTGTGATGCCCGCGCTGTAGCATGTTGTGATGCCCGCGCTGTAGCATGTTGTGATGCCCGCGCTGTAGCATGTTGTGATGCCCGCGCTGTAGCATGTTGTGATGCCTCCGCTGTAGCATGTTGCGGTGCCCCCGCTGTAGCATGTTGCGGTGCCCGTGCTGTAGCATGTTGTGATGCCCGCGCTGTAGCATGTTGTGATGCCCCCGCTGTAGCATGTTGTGATGCCCGCGCTGTAGCATGTTGTGATGCCCGCGCTGTAGCATGTTGTGATGCCTGTAGCATGTTGTGATGTCCGCGCTGTAGCATGTTGTGATGCCCGCGCTGTAGCATGTTGTGATGCCCGTGATGTAGCATGTTGTGATGCCCGCGCTGTAGCATGTTGTGATGCCCGCGATGTAGCATGTTGTGATGCCCGCTGTAGCATGTTGTGATGCCCGTGATGTAGCATGTTGTGATGCCCGCGCTGTAGCATGTTGTGATGCCCGCGCTGTAGCATGTTGTGATGCCCGCGCTGTAGAATGTTGTGATGCCCGCGCTGTAACATGTTGTGATGCTCCCGCTGTAGCATGTTGTGATGCCCACGCTGTAGCATATTGTGATGCCCCCGCTGTAGCATGTTGTGATGCCCGCGCTGTAGCATGTTGTGATGCCCGCGCTGTAGCATGTTGTGATGCCCGCTCTGTAGCATGTTGTGATGCCCGCGCTGTAGCATGTTGTGATGCCCGTGCTGTAGCATGTTGTGATGCCCCCTCTGTAGCATGTTGTGATGCCCCCGCTGTAGCATGTAGTGATGCCAGCGCTGTAGCATGTTGTGATGCCCGCGCTGTAGCATGTTGTGATGCCCCCGCTGTAGCATGTTGTGATGCCCACGCTGTAGCATGTTGTGATGCCCGCGCTGTAGCATGTTGTGATGCCCGCGCTGTAGCATGTTGTGATGCCCGCGCTGTAGCATGTTGTGATGCCCGCCCTGTAGCATGTTGTGATGCCCGCGCTGTAGCATGTTGTGATGCCCGCGCTGTAGCATGTTGTGATGCCCGCGCTGTAGCATGTTGTGATGTCCGCGCTGTAGCATGTTGTGATGCCCGCGCTGTAGCATGTTGTGATGTCCGCGCTGTAGCATGTTGTGATGTCCGCGATGTAGCATGTTGTGATGCCCGTGCTGTAGCATGTTGTGATGCCCCCGCTGTAGCATGTTGTGATGCCCGCGCTGTAGCATGTTGTGATGCCCGCGCTGTAGCATGTTGTGATGCCCGCGCTGTAGCATGTTGTGATGCCCCCGCTGTAGCATGTTGTGATGCCCGTGCTGTAGCATGTTGTGGTGCCCGTGCTGTAGCATGTTGTGATGCCCGCGCTGTAGCATGTTGTGACGCCCCCTCTGTAGCATGTTGTGATGTCCGCGCTGTAGCATGTTGTGATGCCCGCGCTGTAGCATGTTGTGATGCCCCCTCTGTAGCATGTTTTGATGCCCGCGCTGTAGCATTTTGTGATGCCCGCGCTGTAGCATGTTGTGATGCCCCCTCTGTAGCATGTTGTGATGCCCGCGCTGTAGCATGTTGTGATCCCCGCGCTGTAGCATGTTGTGATGCCCGCGCTGTAGCATGTTGTGATGCCCGTGCTGTAGCATGTTGTGATGCCCGCGCTGTAGCATGTTGTGATGCCCGCGCTGTAGCATGTTGTGGTGCCCGCGCTGTAGCATGTTGTGATGTCCGCGCTGTAGCATGTTGTGATGCCCCCGCTGTATCATGTTGTGATGCCCGCGCTGTAGCATGTTGCGGTGCCCGCGCTGTAGCATGTTGTGATGCCCGCGCTGTAGCATGTTGTGATTCCCGCGCTGTAGCATGTTGTGATGCCCCCGCTGTAGCATGTTGTGATGCCCGCGCTGTAGCATGTTGTGATGCCCGCGCTGTAGCATGTTGTGATGCCCGCGCTGTAGCATGTTGTGGTGCCCGCGCTGTAGCATGTTGTGATGCCCGCGCTGTAGCATGTTGTGATGCCCGCGCTGTAGCATGTTGTGACGCCCGCGCTGTAGCATGTTGTGATGCCCGCGCTGTAGAATGTTATGATGCCCGTGATGTAGCATGTTGTGATGCCCGTGATGTAGCATGTTGTGATGCCCGCGCTGTAGCATGTTGTGATGCCCGTGCTGTAGCATGTTGTGATGCCCCCTCTGTAGCATGTTGTGATGCCCGCGCTGTAGCATGTTGTGATGCCCGCGCTGTAGCATGTTGTGATGCCCGCGCTGTAGCATGTTGTGATGCCCGCGCTGTAGCATGTAGTGATGCCCCCTCTGTAGCATGTTGTGATGCCCCCTCTGTAGCATGTTGTGATGCCCGCGCTGTAGCATGTTATGATGCCCGCGCTGTAGCATGTTGTGATTCCCCCGCTGTAGCATGTTGTGATGCCCCCGCTGTAGCATGTTGTGATGCCCCCGCTGTAGCATGTAGTGATGCCAGCACTGTAGCATGTTGTGATGCCCGTGATGTAGCATGTTGTGATGCCCGCGCTGTAGCATGTTGTGATGCCCGCGATGTAGCATGTTGTGATGCCCGCGCTGTAGCATGTTGTGATGCCCGTGATGTAGCATGTTGTGATGCCCGCGCTGTAGCATGTTGTGATGCCCGCGCTGTAGCATGTTGTGATGCCCGCGCTGTAGCATGTTGTGATGCCCGCGCTGTAGAATGTTGTGATGCCCGCGCTGTAACATGTTGTGATGCTCCCGCTGTAGCATGTTGTGATGCCCGCGCTGTAGCATGTTGTGATGCCCGCGCTGTAGAATGTTGTGATGCCCGCGCTGTAACATGTTGTGATGCCCCCTCTGTAGCATGTTGTGATGCCCGCGCTGTAGCATGTTGTGATGCCCGCGCTGTAGAATGTTGTGATGCCCGCGCTGTAACATGTTGTGATGCTCCCGCTGTAGCATGTTGTGATGCCCCCGCTGTAGCATGTTGTGATGCCCGCGCTGTAGCATGTTGTGATGCCCGCGCTGTAGCATGTTGTGATGCCCGCTCTGTAGCATGTTGTGATGCCCGCGCTGTAGCATGTTGTGATGCCCGCGCTGTAGCATGTTGTGATGCCCGTGCTGTAGCATGTTGTGATGCCCCCTCTGTAGCATGTTGTGATGCCCCCGCTGTAGCATGTAGTGATGCCAGCGCTGTAGCATGTTGTGATGCCCGCGCTGTAGCATGTTGTGATGCCCCCGCTGTAGCATGTTGTGATGCCCGCGCTGTAGCATGTTGTGATGCCCGCGCTGTAGCATGTTGTGATGCCCGCGCTGTAGCATGTTGTGATGCCCCCGCTGTAGCATGTTGTGATGCCCGCACTGTAGCATGTTGTGATGCCCGCGCTGTAGCATGTTGTGATGCCCGCGCTGTAGCATGTTGTGATGCCCGCGCTGTAGCATGTTGTGATGCCCCCGCTGTAGCATGTTGTGATGCCTCCGCTGTAGCATGTTGCGATGCCCCCGCTGTAGCATGTTGCGGTGCCCGTGCTGTAGCATGTTGTGATGCCCGCGCTGTAGCATGTTGTGATGCCCCCGCTGTAGCATGTTGTGATGCCCGCGCTGTAGCATGTTGTGATGCCCGCGCTGTAGCATGTTGTGATGCCCACGCTGTAGCATGTTGTGATGCCCCCGCTGTAGCATGTTGTGATGCCTCCGCTGTAGCATGTTGTGATGCCCCCGCTGTAGCATGTTGTGATGCCCGCGCTGTAGCATGTTGTGATGCCCGTGATGTAGCATGTTATGATGCCCGCGCTGTAGCATGTTGTGATGCCCGCGCTGTAGCATGTTGTGATGCCCGCGCTGTAGCATGTAGTGATGCCCCCTCTGTAGCATGTTGTGATGCCCGCGCTGTAGCATGTTGTGATGCCCGCGCTGTAGCATGTAGTGATGCCCGCGCTGTAGCATGTTGTGATGCCCGCGCTGTAGCATGTTATGATGCCCGCGCTGTAGCATGTTGTGATGCCCCCGCTGTAGCATGTTGTGATGCCCCCGCTGTAGCATGTTGTGATGCCCCCGCTGTAGCATGTAGTGATGCCAGCGCTGTAGCATGTTGTGATGCCCGTGATGTAGCATGTTGTGATGCCCGCGCTGTAGCATGTTGTGATGCCCGCGATGTAGCATGTTGTGATGCCCGCGCTGTAGCATGTTGTGATGCCCGTGATGTAGCATGTTGTGATGCCTGCGCTGTAGCATGTTGTGATGCCCGCGCTGTAGCATGTTGTGATGCCCACGCTGTAGCATGTTGTGATGCCCGCGCTGTAGCATGTGTTGATGCCCGCGCTGTAACATGTTGTGATGCTCCCGCTGTAGCATGTTGTGATGCCCGCGCTGTAGCATGTTGTGATGCCCCCGCTGTAGCATGTTGTGATGCCCGCGCTGTAGCATGTTGTGATGCCCGCGCTGTAGCATGTTGTGATGCCCGCTCTGTAGCATGTTGTGATGCCCGCGCTGTAGCATGTTGTGATGCCCGTGCTGTAGCATGTTGTGATGCCCGTGCTGTAGCATGTTGTGATGCCCCCTCTGTAGCATGTTGTGATGCCCCCGCTGTAGCATGTAGTGATGCCAGCGCTGTAGCATGTTGTGATGCCCGTTATGTAGCATGTTGTGATGCCCGCGCTGTAGCATGTTGTGATGCCCGCGCTGTAGCATGTTGTGATGCCCGCGCTGTAGCATGTTGTGATGCCCGTGATGTAGCATGTTGTGATGCCCGCGCTGTAGCATGTTGTGATGCCCGCGCTGTAGCATGTTGTGATGCCCGCGCTGTAGCATGTTGTGATGCCTGCGCTGTAGCATGTTGTGATGCCCGCGCTGTAGCATGTTGTGATGCCCGCGCTGTAGCATGTTGTGATGCCCGCGCTGTAGCATGTTGTGATGCCAGCGCTGTAGCATGTAGTGATGCCCCCGCTGTAGCATGTTGTGATGCCCCCGCTGTAGCATGTTGTGATGCCCCCGCTGTAGCATGTTGTGATGCCCGCGCTGTAGCATGTTGTGATGCCCGCGCTGTAGCATGTTGTGATGCCCGCGCTGTAGCATGTTGTGATGCCCGCGCTGTAGCATGTTGTGAGGCCCCCTCTGTAGCATGTTGTGATGCCCGCGCTGTAGCATGTTGTGATGCCCCCGCTGTAGCATGTTGTGATGCCCCCGCTGTAGCATGTTGTGATGCCCCCGCTGTAGCATGTTGTGATGCCCGCGCTGTAGCATGTTGTGATGCCCGCGCTGTAGCATGTGGTGATGCCCGCGCTGTAGCATGTTGTGATGCCCGCGCTGTAGCATGTTGTGATGCCCCCTCTGTAGCATGTTGTGATGCCCGCGCTGTAGCATGTTGTGATGCCCGCGCTGTAGCATGTTGTGATGCCCGCGCTGTAGCATGTTGTGATGCCCGCGCTGTAGCATGTTGTGATGCCTGTGCTGTAGCATGTAGTGATGCCAGTGCTGTAGCATGTTGTGATGCCCCCGCTGTAGCATGTTGTGATGCCCCCGCTGTAGCATGTTGTGATGCCCCCGCTGTAGCATGTTGTGATGCCCCCGTTGTAGCATGTTGTGATGCCCGCGCTGTAGCATGTTGTGATGCCCGCGCTGTAGCATGTTGTGATGCCCGCGCTGTAGCATGTTGTGATGCCCCCTCTGTAGCATGTTGTGATGCCCGCGATGTAGCATGTTGTGATGCCAGCGCTGTAGCATGTTGTGATGCCCACGCTGTAGCATGTTGTGATGCCCCCTCTGTAGCATGTTGTGATGCCCGCGCTGTAGCATGTTGTGATGCCCGCGCTGTAGCATGTTGTGATGCCCGCGCTGTAGCATGTTGTGATGCCCATGCTGTAGCATGTTGTGATGCCCGCGCTGTAGCATGTTGTGATGCCCGCGCTGTAGCATGTTTTGATGCCCGCGCTGTAGCATGTTGTGATGCCCGCGCTGTAGCATGTTTTGATGCCCGCGCTGTAGCATGTAGTGATGCCAGCGCTGTAGCATGTAGTGATGCCAGCGCTGTAGCATGTTGTGATGCCCGCGCTGTAGCATGTTGTGATGCCTGCGCTGTAGCATGTTGTGATGCCCCCGCTGTAGCATGTTGTGATGCCCCCGCTGTAGCATGTTGTGATGCCCACGCTGTAGCATGTTGTGATGCCCGCGCTGTAGCATGTTGTGATGCCCGCGTTGTAGCATGTTGTGATGCCCGCGCTGTAGCATGTTGTGATGCTCCTGCTGTAGCATGTTGTGATGCCCACGCTGTAGCATGTTGTGATGCCCGCGCTGTAGCATGTTGTGATGCCCGCGCTGTAGCATGTTGTGATGCCCCCTGCTCTGCGACCATTTAATAAATTTGGTGCTCCTACACATTACAGCACACAAAAAAAAGGTGTAGAAAAATGCTTCACCTACACCTACAATGATAAATGCTTCACTTACACCTACAATGATAAATGCTTTACTTACACCTACAATGATAAATGCTTCACTTACACCTACAATGATAAATGCTTCACTTACACCTACAATGATAAATGCTTCCCTTACACCTACAATGATAAATGCTTCACTTACACCTACAATGATAAATGCTTCCCTTACACCTACAATGATAAATGCTTCACTTACACCTACAATGATAAATGCTTCACTTACACCTACAATGATAAATGCTTCACTTGCACTACAATGATAAATGCTTCACTTACACCTACAATGATAAATGCTTCACTTACACCTACAATGATAAATGCTTCACCTACACCTACAATGATAAATGCTTCACTTACACCCACAATGATAAATGCTTCACTTACACCCACAATGATAAATGCTTCACTTACACCTACAATGATAAATGCTTCACTTACACCCACAATGATAAATACTTCACTTACACCCACAATGATAAATGCTTCACTTACACCTACAATGATAAATGCTTCACTTACACCTACAATGATAAATGCCGGCCTATACCTCTGAAATGCAAAACACTCTGTGCCCCTCATATATAGTAATAATGCCCGTCCTGTTCCCCCACATAATAATAATAATACCCTCTGTCCTGTGCCCCTCGCATATAATGTCCCCCTGTCCTGTGCCTCTCACATATAATGTCCCCTGTCCTGCCCCCTCAGGGGGCATTATATGTGAGGGGCACATGTCAGGGGGCATTATATGTGGGGGCACAGGACAGGGGGTATTATATATATATATATGAGGCGAAACGTCAGGTGGCGGAGGCACACGCTTGTAACCTATCCCACTGTGGTAATTTATTCTTATATCTTTTCATTGCATCTCAGTATTACACTTTATTGTTCTTTGGTACCTTTTTCCTTGTTGGATAGCAACCATTGTACTTACACTATTGTTGTGCACTTATGCACTTTATACTAATTATCTTTATATAGTTGTCGTGTTTACATTGTATGATGCTCTGATGCAGCTTTATTTCAGCTATTTAGCTGATTTCTATGCGTGTAGCCCCCCATTTCAGTCGGTCCTCCTGCACTTTGTCTCATATCTTGATTTTAAGTGTTTGTTATCTTGAGCATATGTGTTTAATAAAAATTATTTTTGTATCATTATTTTGGTCGCTATACGCTTCTTTCTTTTTGTTGTATCTAAGTTGTTGCCAGAGCGTAGACCTGTTATACCATTTTGGGACGGATGTGTCATAACTATAACTACCAACGTTCCCTTCGGCTGTCTGGGCATGCTGGGAGTTGTAGTTTTGCAACAACTGGAGGCATACTGGTTGGGAAACATTGTCTGTTACCTAACTTAGTGTTTCGCAACCAATGTGCCTCCAGCTGTTGTACAGTACAACTCCCAGCATGCACTGACAGACTCTACATGCTGGGAGTTGTAGTTTTGCAACAGCTGAAGGCACACTGGTTGCGAAACACTGAATTAAGTAACAAACTCTCAGCGCTTTGCAACCAGTGGAACTCCAGCTGTTGCACAACTACAACCCCCAGCATGCACGGACAACCAAAGGACATTCACATGGGCGGGGGTTTATAGTGAGTTTCTCACTGCAAGTTTGAGCTGTGACAAATTTTCCGCTGCAGCTCAAACTCAGGCGGGGGTTTACAGCGGGAAACTTGCTGTAAACCCCCACCTGTGTGAATGTACCCTAAAAACACTATACTACATTACACTGCACTAACACAAAATAAAAAGTAAAACACTACATATACAAACATCCCAAACACAGAACACAGTTACCTCTGGACTAACCAACCAATGGCAGGAGGGGGACAAGAGGGTTAAAGTTGAAATCCCTGCTCTGCCCGCCCCTGGATGTTGGGGCAGAGCGGGGAGAAGATGGCAGCGAGTACCGGAGTGCAGGAGGAGGCGGCAGGATCAGCGGCGGGATCGGCGTCATTGAGGAGGCGGAGGCAGCGGTGAAGGCAACGGTGAAGATCAGTGGTAAGTAATCTTCACTGCTGCCTTCTAGGAATTGCCAAACTACAACTCCCAGCATACCCAGACAGCCAAAGGCTGTCTGGCCATGCTGGGAGTTGTAGTTTTGCAACATCTGGAGGGCCACAGTTTGGAGACCACTATACAATGGTGCCCAATCTGTAGCCCTCCAGATGTTGCAAAACAACAACTCCCAGCATGCCTGGGCAGTCTGAGCATGCTTGGAGTTGTAGTTTTGCAACATCTGGAGGGCTACAGATTGGACACACTTACCCCCCCTCCACCCCCAATAAAAATGAGAAATGTCTGGTACAGCACAATTTCTAAAACGGAACCACCAGCTGTTGGGAAAACAACAACTCCCAGTGTTGCCAGACAGCCACTGACTTTCCAGGCATGCTGGAAGTTTTGCAACAGCTGGAAGCACCCTGTTTGGGAAACACTGCCGTAGGGTAATTTTGGTATCGGAGGCAAGTTTAATTCTTGCATCCGGGTCCGTCACTATGCAAATCTCTAATTTAGGCCTCAAATGCGCATGGCGCTCTCTCACTTTGGAGCCCTGTCGTATTTCAAGGCAACAGTTTAGGGCCACATATGGGTTATTTCCGTACTCTGGAGAAATTGCCTAACAAATTTTGGGGGGGCTTTTTCTCCTTTTACCCCTTATGAAAAGGTAGAGTTGGGGTCTACACCAGCATGTTATTGTAAAAAAATTTAATTTTTTACACTAACATGCTAGTGTTTCCCAATACTTCTCATTTTCACAGGAAAAAAAGACGGAAATACCCCATATGTGAACGTAAAATGGTCTGCGGGCGAACAACAAGGCTCAGGAGTGAGAGCGTACTATGTACATTTGAGGTGATTTGCACAGGGGTAACTGATTGTTACAGCGGTTCTGACAAATGCAAAAAAAGCACGTGACCCCATTTTGGAAACTACACCCCTCACAGAACGTAACAAGGGGTATAGTGAGCCTTAACACCCCACAGGTGTTTGACAAATTTCCGTTAAAGTTGGACTTGAAAATCAAACATGCTGGCGTCATCCCAAATTTTTCATTTTCACAAGGGGTAGTAGGAAAAAAGCCCCCCAAAATTTGTAACCCCATTTCTTCTGAGTATGGAAATGCCCCATATGAGGATGTAAAGGGCTCTGCGGGCGAACTACAATGCTCAGAAGAGAGGGAGCGTCATTAGGATTTTGGAGAGAGACTGTGTCTGGAATTGAAGGCCACGTGTGTTTACAAAGCCTCCTGTGGTGCCAGAACAGTGGACCCCCCCCCCCCCACATGTTACCCCATTTTGGAAACTACACCCCTCATGGAATGTAATAAGGGGTATAGTGACCATTTACACCCCACAGGTGTCTGACAGATTTTTGGAACAGTGGTCTAAAAAAAAAAAAAAAAATTTTTCATTTGCACATCCCACTGTTCCAAAGATCTGTCAAACGCCAGTGGGGTGTAAATGCTCACTGCACCCCTTATTAAATTCTGTGATGGGTGTAGTTTACAAAATAGGGTCACATGTGGGGGGGTTTCTGCTGTTTTGGCATCATGAGAGGTTTGTAAATGTACATGGCCCCCGACTTCAGTTTCAGCAAAATTCTCTCCAAAATTCCAATCGCGCTCCTTCTGTTCTGAGACCTGTAGTGTGCCAGCAGAGCACTTAACGTCCACAAATGAGGGGGTTTTCTTAATTGGGAGAAATTGGGCTTCAAATTTTGTGGTCCATTTTCTCCTATTACCCCTTGTGAAAAAAGAAAGATTTGGGGTAACACCATCATTTTAATGTTAAAAATCAAATTTTCCATTTTCACGTCCAACTTCAACGCAAAGTCGTCAAACACCTGTGAGGTGATAAGGCTCACTGTACCCCTTGTTACGTTCCTTGAGGGGTGTAGTTTCCAAAATACTATGCCAAGTGGGGGTTATTTTGCTGTTCTGGCACCATGGGGGCTTCCTACATGCAACATGCCCCCCAAAAACTATGACAGCAAAATTTGTTTTAAGAAATCCCACAGTTGCTCTTTCCCTCTTGAGTCATGTTGTGCGCCCGCAGAGCACTTTATGTCAACACATGAGGTATTTCCTTACTCTAGAGAAATTGGGCTACAAATTTTGGGAAGCTTTTTCTCCTTATACCTCTTTTAAAAATGAAAACAATGGGGCTACAAGAACATGTTAGTGTAAAAAATGCAGATTTAGATTTTTCTCCTCCACTTTGCTGCTATTCTTGTGAAACACCTAAAGGGTTAAAAAAAACTTTTTGAATGTCATTTTGAATACTTTGAGGGGTGCAGTTTCTATAATGGGGTCATTTATGGGGTATTTCTCACAGAAAAGCCCCTCAAATCCACTTCAAACTTCACTGGTCCCTGAAAAATTCAGATTTAGAAATTTTCCCAAAAAATTGGAAAATTGCTGCTGAACTTTGAAGCCTCTGGTGTCTTTCAAAAGTAAAAACATCTCAACTTCATGATGAAAATATAAAGTAGACATAGTGTATATGTGAATCAATATATCATTTATTTGCAGTATCCATTTTCCTTACAAGCAGAGAGCTTCAAAGTAAAAAAAAATTGCATAATTTTCAAAATTTTCATGAAATTTGGCGATTTTTCACCAAGAAAGGATGCAAGTAACGACAAAAATTTACCACTATGTTAAAGGGGTACTCCGGCACTAAGACATCTTATCCCCTATCCAAAGGATAGGGGATAAAATGCCTGATCGCGGGGGTCCCGCTGCTCGGGACCCCCGTGATCTTCCACGCTGCACCCCGTTAGAATCAGCCCCCGGAGCGTGTTCGCACCGGGTTTGATTACTGGCGATCACGGGGACGGAGCATAGTAACTGTCACGCCCCTCCCCCCCCCCCCCCCCCCATAGGCTTGCATTGAGGAGGCGGAGCGTGACGTCACTATGCTCCGTCCTCGTGATAGCCAGTAATCAGACCCGATGCGAGCATGCTCCGGGGGCTGATTCTAACGGGGTGCAGCGTGGAAGATCACGGGGGTCCCGAGCGGCGGGACCCCCGCGATCAGGCATCTTATCCCCTATCCTTTGGATAGGGGATAAGATGTCTTAGTGCCGGAGTACCCCTTTAAAGTAGAATAAGTCACGAAAAAACTATCTCAGAGTTATTAATGCATAAAGTGACAGTGGTCAGAATTGCAAAAAAGGGCTGAGTCCCAGGGGTACTCCCATGGAAAACCTTTTTTTTATTTTAAATCAACTGTTGACAGAAAGTTAAACAGATTTGTAAATTACTTCTATTAAAAAATCTTAATCCTTCCAGTACTTATTAGCTGCTGAATACTCCAGAGGAAATGGTTTTCTTTTTGGAACACAGTGCTCTCTGCTGACATCTCTGTCCATTTTAAGAACTGTCCAGAGTAGGAGAAAATCCCCATAGCAAACATATGCTGCTCTGGACAGTTCCTAAAATGGACAGAGATGTCAGCAGAGAGCTCTGTGGTCATGATGTTAGCAGAGAGCACTGTGTTCCAAAAAGAAAATAATTTCCTCTGTAGTTGTTACGCCGAGCGCTCCGGGTCCCCGCTCCTCCCCGGAGCGCTCGCTACACTTCCCTCACTGCAGCGCCCCGGTCGGTTCCACGGACCCGGGGCGCTGCGTTACTACCTCCGGCCGGGATGCGATTCGCGATGCGGGTAGCGCCCGCTCGCGATGCGCACCCCGGCTCCCGTACCTTACTCGCTCCCCGTCAGTTCTGTCCCGGCGCGCGCGGCCCCGCTCCCTAGGGCGCGCGCGCGCCGGGTCTTTGCGATTTAAAGGGCCACTGCACCGCTGATTGGTGCAGTGGTTCCAATTAGTGTTTACACCTGTGCACTTCCCTATATCACCTCACTTCCCCTTCACTCCCTCGCCGGATCTTGTTGCCCTAGTGCCAGTGAAAGCGTTCCTTGTGTGTTCCTTGCCTGTGATTCCAGACCTTCTGCCGTTGCCCCTGACTACGATCCTTGCTGCCTGCCCCGACCTTCTGCTACGTCCGACCTTGCTTCTGTCTACTCCCTTGTACCGCGCCTATCTTCAGCAGCCAGAGAGGTTGAGCCGTTGCTAGGGGATACGACCTGGTCACTACCGCCGCAGCAAGACCATCCCGCTTTGCGGCGGGCTCTGGTGAAAACCAGTAGTGACTTAGAACCGATCCTCCAGCACGGTCCACGCCAATCCCTCTCTGGCACAGAGGATCCACTACCTGCCAGCCGGCATCGTGACAGTAGATCCGGCCATGGATCCCGCTGAAGTTCCTCTGCCAGTTGTCGCTGACCTCACCACGGTGGTCGCCCAGCAGTCACAACAGATTGCGCAACAAGGCCAACAGCTGTCTCAACTGACTGTTATGCTACAACAGTTACTACCACAGCTCCAGCAATCATCTCCTCCGCCAGCTCCTGTACCTCCTCCGCAGCGAGTGGCCGCTTCTGGAATACGACTATCCTTGCCGGATAAATTTGATGGGGACTCTAAGTTTTGCCGTGGCTTTCTTTCCCAATGTTCATTACACTTGGAGATGATGTCGGACCAGTTCCCCACTGAAAGGTCTAAGGTGGCTTTCGTAGTCAGCCTGCTGTCTGGAAAAGCCCTGGCTTGGGCCACACCGCTCTGGGACCGCAATGACCCCGTCACTGCCTCTGTACACTCCTTCTTCTCGGAAATTCGAAGTGTCTTTGAGGAACCTGCCCGAGCCTCTTCTGCTGAGACTGCCCTGTTGAACCTGGTCCAGGGTAATTCTTCCGTTGGCGAGTATGCCGTACAGTTCCGTACCCTTGCTTCAGAATTATCCTGGAATAATGAGGCACTCTGCGCGACCTTTAAAAAAGGCCTATCCAGCAACATTAAAGATGTTCTGGCCGCACGAGAAATCCCTGCTAACCTACATGAACTCATCCATCTTGCCACTCGCATTGACATGCGTTTTTCCGAACGGCGTCAGGAGCTCCGCCAGGATATGGACTCTGTTCGCACGAGGCGTTTCTTCTCCCCGGCTCCTCTCTCCTCTGGTCCCCTGCAATCTGTTCCTGTGCCTCCCGCCGTGGAGGCTATGCAGGTCGACCGGTCTCGCCTGACACCCCAAGAGAGGACACGACGCCGCATGGAGAATCTCTGCCTGTACTGTGCTAGTACCGAACACTTCCTGAAGGATTGTCCTATCCGTCCTCCCCGCCTGGAAAGACGTCCGCTGACTCCGCACAAAGGTGAGACAGTCCTTGATGTCTACTCTGCTTCTCCACGTCTTACTGTGCCTGTGCGGATGTCTGCCTCTGCCTTCTCCTTCTCTGCTGTGGCCTTTCTGGACTCTGGATCTGCAGGAAATTTCATCTTAGCCTCTCTCGTCAACAGGTTCAACATCCCGGTGACCAGTCTCGCCAGACCCCTCTACATCAATTGTGTAAACAATGAAAGATTGGACTGTACTATACGTTTCCGCACGGAGCCCCTTCTAATGTGCATCGGATCTCATCACGAGAGGATTGAACTGTTGGTCCTCCCCAATTGCACTTCTGAAATCCTTCTTGGACTTCCCTGGCTTCAACTCCATTCCCCAATCCTGGATTGGTCCACTGGGGAGATCAAGAGTTGGGGGCCCTCTTGTTCCAAGGACTGCTTAAAACCGGTTCCCAGTAAACCTTGCCGTGTCCCTGTGCTTCCTCATGTAACCGGTCTCCCTAAGGCCTATATGGACTTTGCGGACGTTTTTTGCAAAAAACAAGCTGAGACTCTACCTCCTCACAGGCCTTATGATTGTCCCATTGACCTCCTCCCGGGCACTACTCCACCCCGGGGCAGAATCTATCCTCTGTCCGTCCCAGAGACTCTTGCCATGTCTGAATACGTCCAAGAAAATTTAAAAAAGGGCTTTATCCGTAAATCCTCCTCTCCTGCCGGAGCCGGATTTTTCTTTGTGTCCAAAAAAGATGGCTCTCTACGTCCTTGCATTGACTACCGCGGTCTTAATAAAATCACGGTTAAGAACCGCTACCCCCTACCCCTCATCTCTGAACTCTTTGATCGTCTCCAAGGTGCCCATATTTTTACCAAACTGGACTTAAGAGGTGCTTATAATCTCATCCGCATCAGAGAGGGGGATGAATGGAAAACGGCATTTAACACCAGAGATGGACACTTTGAGTATCTGGTCATGCCCTTTGGTCTATGCAACGCCCCTGCCGTCTTCCAAGACTTTGTTAATGAAATTTTTCGTGATCTACTATACTCCTGTGTTGTTGTATATCTGGACGATATCCTGATTTTTTCTGCCAATCTTGAAGAACACCGCCAGCATGTCCGTATGGTTCTTCAGAGACTTCGTGATAATCAACTCTATGCCAAAATAGAGAAATGTCTGTTTGAATGCCAATCTCTTCCTTTTCTAGGATACTTGGTCTCTGGCCAGGGACTACAAATGGACCCAGATAAACTCTCTGCCGTCTTAGATTGGCCACGCCCCTCCGGACTCCGTGCCATCCAACGTTTTTTGGGGTTCGCCAATTATTACAGGCAATTTATTCCACATTTTTCTACCATTGTGGCTCCTATTGTGGCTTTAACAAAAAAAAATGCCGATCCCAAGTCTTGGCCTCCTCAAGCGGAAGACGCCTTTAAACGACTCAAGTCTGCCTTTTCTTCGGCTCCCGTGCTCTCCAGACCTGACCCATCTAAACCCTTCCTATTGGAGGTTGATGCCTCCTCAGTGGGAGCTGGAGCTGTCCTTCTACAAAAAAACTCTTCCGGGCATGCTGTTACTTGTGGTTTTTTTTCCAGGACCTTCTCTCCGGCGGAGAGGAACTACTCCATCGGGGATCGAGAGCTTCTAGCCATTAAATTAGCACTTGAGGAATGGAGGCATCTGCTGGAGGGATCAAGATTTCCAGTTATTATTTACACCGATCACAAGAACCTCTCCTACCTCCAGTCTGCCCAACGGCTGAATCCTCGTCAGGCCAGGTGGTCTCTGTTCTTTGCCCGATTTAATTTTGAAATTCACTTTCGGCCTGCTGATAAAAACATTAGGGCCGATGCTCTCTCTCGTTCCTCAGATGCCTCTGAAATTGAACTCTCTCCTCAACACATCATTCCTCCTGACTGCCTGATTTCCACTTCTCCAGCCTCCATCAGGCAAACTCCTCCAGGAAAGACCTTTGTTTCTCCACGCCAACGCCTTGGGATCCTCAAATGGGGTCACTCCTCCCATCTCGCAGGTCATGCGGGCATCAAGAAATCTGTGCAACTCATCTCTCGCTTCTATTGGTGGCCGACTCTAGAGACTGATGTGGTGGACTTTGTGCGAGCCTGCACTATCTGTGCCCGGGATAAGACTCCTCGCCAGAAGCCCGCTGGTTTTCTTCATCCTCTACCTGTCCCCGAACAACCTTGGTCTCTGATTGGTATGGATTTTATTACTGACTTACCCCCATCCCATGGCAACACTGTTATTTGGGTGGTCGTTGATCGATTCTCCAAAATGGCACATTTCATCCCTCTTCCTGGTCTTCCTTCAGCGCCTCAGTTGGCTAAACAATTTTTTGTACACATTTTTCGTCTTCACGGGTTGCCTACACAGATCGTCTCGGATAGAGGCGTCCAATTTGTGTCTAAATTCTGGAGGGCTCTCTGTAAACAACTCAAGATTAAATTAAATTTTTCTTCTGCATACCATCCTCAATCCAATGGACAAGTAGAGAGAATTAACCAGATCTTGGGTGACTATTTACGACATTTTGTTTCCTCCCGTCAGGATGACTGGGCAGATCTTCTACCTTGGGCCGAATTCTCGTATAATTTCAGAATCTCTGAATCTTCCTCCAAATCTCCGTTTTTCGTGGTGTACGGCCGTCACCCTCTTCCCCCCCTCCCTACCCCCTTGCCCTCTGGTCTGCCCGCTGTGGATGAAATTTCTCGTGATCTTTCCACCATATGGAAAGAGACCCAAAATTCTCTCTTACAGGCTTCTTCTCGCATGAAGAGATTCGCAGATAAGAAAAGAAGAGCTCCTCCCATTTTTTCCCCTGGAGACAAGGTATGGCTCTCCGCTAAATATGTCCGTTTCCGTGTCCCGAGCTATAAGTTGGGACCACGCTATCTTGGTCCTTTTAAAGTTTTGTGTCAAATTAATCCTGTCTCTTACAAACTTCTTCTTCCTCCTTCTCTTCGTATCCCTAATGCCTTTCACGTCTCTCTTCTTAAACCTCTCATCCTCAACCGTTTTTCTCCTAAATCTGTTCCTCCCACTCCTGTTTCCGGCTCCTCGGACATCTTCTCTGTCAAAGAGATTTTGGCCTCTAAAAAGGTCAGGGGAAGAACTTTTTTTTTAGTGGATTGGGAGGGTTGTGGTCCAGAAGAGAGGTCCTGGGAACCTGAGGACAATATCCTGGACAAAAGTCTGATCCTCAGGTTCTCAGGCCCCAAGAAGAGGGGGAGACCCAAGGGGGGGGGTACTGTTACGCCGAGCGCTCCGGGTCCCCGCTCCTCCCCGGAGCGCTCGCTACACTTCCCTCACTGCAGCGCCCCGGTCGGTTCCACGGACCCGGGGCGCTGCGTTACTACCTCCGGCCGGGATGCGATTCGCGATGCGGGTAGCGCCCGCTCGCGATGCGCACCCCGGCTCCCGTACCTTACTCGCTCCCCGTCAGTTCTGTCCCGGCGCGCGCGGCCCCGCTCCCTAGGGCGCGCGCGCGCCGGGTCTTTGCGATTTAAAGGGCCACTGCACCGCTGATTGGTGCAGTGGTTCCAATTAGTGTTTACACCTGTGCACTTCCCTATATCACCTCACTTCCCCTTCACTCCCTCGCCGGATCTTGTTGCCCTAGTGCCAGTGAAAGCGTTCCTTGTGTGTTCCTTGCCTGTGATTCCAGACCTTCTGCCGTTGCCCCTGACTACGATCCTTGCTGCCTGCCCCGACCTTCTGCTACGTCCGACCTTGCTTCTGTCTACTCCCTTGTACCGCGCCTATCTTCAGCAGCCAGAGAGGTTGAGCCGTTGCTAGGGGATACGACCTGGTCACTACCGCCGCAGCAAGACCATCCCGCTTTGCGGCGGGCTCTGGTGAAAACCAGTAGTGACTTAGAACCGATCCTCCAGCACGGTCCACGCCAATCCCTCTCTGGCACAGAGGATCCACTACCTGCCAGCCGGCATCGTGACAGTAGTATTCAGCAGCTATTAAGTACTGCTGTTTAACTTTCTGGCACCAGTTGATTTAAAAAAAAAAATAAATAAATAAAGGTTTTCCACCGGAGTACCCCTTTAA
Organism: Hyla sarda; assembly: GCF_029499605.1. NCBI lineage: Eukaryota > Metazoa > Chordata > Amphibia > Anura > Hylidae > Hyla > Hyla sarda. The sequence continues at coordinate 7,312,547 of NC_079200.1, read as the reverse complement.
GTAGTTTAAAATAGTGGTTACCAGTCTTGACAAGGATAATAAATGCAATCAGAAAAAAAATATATATATATATAGCTGTTGGTAACGTGGTGAATAAACTCAGTTTTTTTTTTTGATACATCCTTGGAGTGCTGCGCCATTTCTTTGTTGGATATCTTAAGGGGTCTTGATCAGACCTAGGACGCTTGGCACCCACATGCATTATGTTGGGAGTGCTGCAACTATTCCGGTATTTATATATATTTAGCCCAGCAGCCTGCACCTGTAAGCCAGGTCCATAAAATTGTTTGGAATCAATAGTGCTGGCCAACTTATCCTTTTGTCTGTATTGTTCATACGGGGGAGGGGCTACCTCCATGTTGGCTCTTGCACCTCACCCACCTCTATCAGGTGTATATTAGGTGCCTTGGATGTTTCAGATCCTGCAATGCCTGCTGAACTGATCACACAGAGGCATATTCATAGTGTAGGGTCCGTCCCAAATGAGGTCACCTTACCGTGGTGGGACGGTTCAAGCTATTTGGCCGCCAAATTGCAAGCTAAGTACCTCATAATTTCATAACTTCATAATTTTATATTTCCATTTATTGCACCATTGTCACGATGCCGGCTGGCAGGTAGTGGATCCTCTGTGCCAGAGAGGGATTGGCGTGGACCGTGCTAGAGGATCGGTTCTAAGTCACTACTGGTTTTCACCAGAGCCCGCCGCAAAGCGGGATGGTCTTGCTGCGGCGGTAGTGACCAGGTCGTATCCCCTAGCAACGGCTCAACCTCTCTGGCTGCTGAAGATAGGCGCGGTACAAGGGAGTAGACAGAAGCAAGGTCGGACGTAGCAGAAGGTCGGGGCAGGCAGCAAGGATCGTAGTCAGGGGCAACGGCAGGAGGTCTGGAACACAGGCTAGGAACACACAAGGAAACGCTTTCACTGGCACTAAGGCAACAAGATCCGGCGAGGGAGTGAAGGGGAAGTGAGGTGATATAGGGAAGTGCACAGGTGTAAACACTAATTGGAACCACTGCGCCAATCAGCGGCGCAGTGGCCCTTTAAATCGCAAAGACCCGGCGCGCGCGCGCCCTAGGGAGCGGGGCCGCGCGCGCCGGGACAGAACTGACGGAGAGCGAGTCAGGTACGGGAGCCGGGGTGCGCATCGCGAGCGGGCGCTACCCGCATCGCGAATCGCATCCCGGCCAGCGGCGGTATCGCAGCGCCCCGGGTCCGTGGAACCGACCGGGGCGCTGCAGTGAGAGGAGTGTAGCGAGCGCTCCGGGGAGGAGCGGGGACCCGGAGCGCTCGGCGTAACAGTACCCCCCCCCTTGGGTCTCCCCCTCTTCTTGGAGCCTGAGAACCTGAGGACCAGACTTTTGTCCAGGATATTGTCCTCAGGTTCCCAGGACCTCTCTTCAGGACCACAACCCTCCCAATCCACTAAAAAGAAGGTTTTCCCTCTGACCTTTTTAGATGCTAAAATTCCTTTGACGGAGAAGATGTCCGAGGAGCCGGAGACAGGAGTGGGGGGAACAGATTTGGGAGAGAAACGGTTAATGATAAGTGGTTTAAGAAGAGAAACATGAAAGGCATTAGGAATACGAAGAGAAGGAGGAAGAAGAAGTTTGTAAGAGACAGGATTAATCTGGCGCAAAATCTTGAAAGGACCAAGATAGCGTGGTCCCAACTTATAGCTAGGGACACGGAAGCGGACATATTTGGCGGAGAGCCATACCTTGTCTCCAGGGGAAAAAATGGGAGGAGCTCTTCTTTTCTTATCCGCGAATCTCTTCATGCGTGAAGAAGCCTGTAAGAGAGAATTTTGGGTCTCTCTCCATATGATGGAAAGATCACGAGAAATTTCATCCACAGCGGGCAGACCAGAGGGCAAGGGGGTAGGGAGGGGGGGAAGAGGGTGACGGCCGTACACCACGAAAAACGGGGATTTGGAGGAAGATTCAGAGATTCTGAAATTATACGAGAATTCGGCCCAAGGTAGAAGATCTGCCCAGTCATCCTGGCGGGAGGAAACAAAATGTCGTAAATAGTCACCCAAGATCTGGTTAATTCTTTCTACTTGTCCATTGGATTGAGGATGGTATGCAGAAGAAAAATTTAATTTAATCTTGAGTTGTTTACAGAGAGCCCTCCAGAATTTAGACACAAATTGGACGCCTCTATCCGAGACGATCTGCGTAGGCAACCCGTGAAGACGAAAAATGTGTACAAAAAATTGTTTAGCCAACTGAGGCGCTGAAGGAAGACCAGGAAGAGGGATGAAATGTGCCATTTTGGAGAATCGATCAACGACCACCCAAATAACAGTGTTGCCATGGGATGGGGGTAAGTCAGTAATAAAATCCATACCAATCAGAGACCAAGGTTGTTCGGGAACAGGCAGAGGAAGAAGAAAACCAGCGGGCTTCTGGCGAGGAGTCTTATCCCGGGCACAGATAGTGCAGGCTCGCACAAAGTCCACCACATCAGTCTCTAGAGTCGGCCACCAATAGAAGCGAGAGATGAGTTGCACAGATTTCTTGATGCCCGCATGACCTGCGAGATGGGAGGAGTGACCCCATTTGAGGATTCCGAGGCGTTGGCGTGGAGAAACAAAGGTCTTTCCTGGAGGAGTTTGCCTGATGGAGGCTGGAGAAGTGGAAATCAGGCAGTCAGGAGGAATGATGTGTTGAGGAGAGAGTTCAATTTCAGAAGCATCTGAGGAACGAGAGAGAGCATCGGCCCTAATGTTCTTATCAGCAGGCCGAAAGTGAATTTCAAAATTAAATCGGGCAAAGAACAGAGACCACCTGGCCTGACGAGGATTCAGCCGTTGGGCAGACTCAAGGTATGAGAGGTTCTTGTGATCGGTGTAAATAATAACTGGAAATCTTGATCCCTCCAGCAGATGCCTCCATTCCTCAAGTGCTAATTTAATGGCTAGAAGCTCTCGATCCCCGATGGAGTAGTTCCTCTCCGCCGGAGAGAAGGTCCTAGAAAAAAACCCACAAGTAACAGCATGCCCGGAAGAGTTTTTTTGTAGAAGGACAGCTCCAGCTCCCACTGAGGAGGCATCAACCTCCAATAGGAAGGGTTTAGATGGGTCAGGTCTGGAGAGCACGGGAGCCGAAGAGAAGGCAGACTTGAGTCGTTTAAAGGCGTCTTCCGCTTGAGGAGGCCAAGACTTGGGATCGGCATTTTTTTTGGTTAAAGCCACAATAGGAGCCACAATGGTAGAAAAATGTGGAATAAATTGCCTGTAATAATTGGCGAATCCCAAAAAACGTTGGATGGCACGGAGTCCGGAGGGGCGTGGCCAATCTAAGACGGCAGAGAGTTTATCTGGATCCATTTGTAGTCCCTGGCCAGAGACCAAGTATCCTAGAAAAGGAAGAGATTGGCATTCAAACAGACATTTCTCAATTTTGGCATAGAGTTGATTGTCACGAAGTCTCTGAAGAACCATACGGACATGCTGGCGGTGTTCTTCTAGATTGGCCGAAAAAATTAGGATATCATCAAGATATACAACAACACAGGAGTATAACAGATCACGAAAAATTTCATTAACAAAGTCTTGGAAGACAGCAGGGGCGTTGCACAGGCCAAAGGGCATGACCAGATACTCAAAGTGTCCATCTCTGGTGTTAAATGCTGTTTTCCACTCATCCCCCTCTCTGATGCGGATGAGGTTATAGGCGCCTCTTAAGTCCAATTTAGTAAAGATGTGGGCACCTTGGAGGCGATCAAAGAGTTCAGAGATGAGGGGTAAGGGGTAGCGGTTCTTAACCGTGATTTTATTAAGTCCGCGGTAGTCAATGCAAGGACGTAGAGAGCCATCTTTTTTGGACACAAAGAAAAATCCGGCTCCGGCAGGAGAGGAGGATTTACGGATAAAGCCCTTTTTTAGATTCTCCTGGACGTATTCAGACATGGCAAGAGTCTCTGGGGCAGAGAGAGGATAAATTCTGCCCCGGGGTGGAGTAGTGCCCGGGAGGAGGTCGATAGGACAATCATAAGGCCTGTGAGGAGGTAGAGTCTCCGCTTGTTTTTTGCAGAAAACATCCGCGAAGTCCATATAGGCCTTAGGGAGACCGGTTACTGGAGGAAGCACAGAGTTACGGCAAGGGTTACTGGGAACCGATTTTAGACAGTCCTTGGAACAAGAGGGCCCCCAACTCTTGATCTCCCCAGTGGACCAATCCAGGGTTGGGGAATGAAGTTGAAGCCAGGGAAGTCCAAGGAGAATTTCCGAGGTGCAATTGGGGAGGACCAAAAGTTCAATCCTCTCGTGATGAGATCCGATGCTCATTAGAAGGGGCTCCGTGCGGAAACGTATGGAACAGTCCAATCTTTCATTGTTTATACAATTGATGTAAAGGGGTCTGGTGAGACTGGTCACTGGGATGTTGAACCTGTTGACGAGAGAGGCCAAAATAAAATTTCCTGCAGATCCAGAGTCCAAGAAGGCCACAGAAGAGAAGGAGAAGGCAGAGGCAGACATCCGCACAGGCACAGTAAGACGTGGAGAAGCAGAGTGGACATCAAGGATTGTCTCACCTTTGTGCGGAGTCAGGGTACGTCTTTCCAGGCGGGGAGGGCGGATAGGACAATCCCTCAGGAAGTGTTCGGTACTAGCACAGTACAGGCAGAGGTTCTCCATGCGGCGTCGTGTCCTCTCTTGAGATGTCAGGCGAGACCGGTCGACCTGCATAGCCTCCACGGCGGGAGGCACAGGAACAGATTGCAGGGAACCAGAGGAGAGAGGAGCCGAGGAGAAGAAACGCCTCGTGCGAACAGAGTCCATATCTTGGCGGAGCTCCTGACGCCTTTCGGAAAAACGCATGTCAATGCGAGTGGCTAGGTGAATAAGTTCATGAAGATTAGCAGGCATTTCTCGTGCGGCCAGAACATCTTTAATGTTGCTGGATAGGCCTTTTTTAAAGGTCGCGCAGAGGGCCTCATTGTTCCAGGATAATTCAGAAGCAAGAGTACGGAATTGTACGGCATACTCGCCAACGGAAGAATTACCCTGGACCAGGTTCAACAGGGCAGTCTCAGCAGAAGAGGCTCGGGCAGGTTCCTCAAAGACACTTCGAATTTCCGAGAAGAAGGAGTGTACAGAGGCAGTGACGGGGTCATTGCGGTCCCAGAGCGGTGTGGCCCAAGCCAGGGCTTTTCCAGACAGCAGGCTGACTACGAAAGCCACCTTAGACCTTTCAGTGGGGAACTGGTCCGACATCATCTCCAAGTGTAATGAACATTGGGAAAGGAAGCCACGGCAAAACTTAGAGTCCCCATCAAATTTATCCGGCAAGGATAGTCGTAGTCCAGAAGCGGCCACTCGCTGCGGGGGAGGTACAGGAGCTGGCGGAGGAGATGGTTGCTGGAGCTGTGGTAGTAACTGTTGTAGCATAACAGTCAGTTGAGACAGCTGTTGGCCTTGTTGCGCAATCTGTTGTGACTGCTGGGCGACCACCGTGGTGAGGTCAGCGACAACTGGCAGAGGAACTTCAGCGGGATCCATGGCCGGATCTACTGTCACGATGCCGGCTGGCAGGTAGTGGATCCTCTGTGCCAGAGAGGGATTGGCGTGGACCGTGCTAGAGGATCGGTTCTAAGTCACTACTGGTTTTCACCAGAGCCCGCCGCAAAGCGGGATGGTCTTGCTGCGGCGGTAGTGACCAGGTCGTATCCCCTAGCAACGGCTCAACCTCTCTGGCTGCTGAAGATAGGCGCGGTACAAGGGAGTAGACAGAAGCAAGGTCGGACGTAGCAGAAGGTCGGGGCAGGCAGCAAGGATCGTAGTCAGGGGCAACGGCAGGAGGTCTGGAACACAGGCTAGGAACACACAAGGAAACGCTTTCACTGGCACTAAGGCAACAAGATCCGGCGAGGGAGTGAAGGGGAAGTGAGGTGATATAGGGAAGTGCACAGGTGTAAACACTAATTGGAACCACTGCGCCAATCAGCGGCGCAGTGGCCCTTTAAATCGCAAAGACCCGGCGCGCGCGCGCCCTAGGGAGCGGGGCCGCGCGCGCCGGGACAGAACTGACGGAGAGCGAGTCAGGTACGGGAGCCGGGGTGCGCATCGCGAGCGGGCGCTACCCGCATCGCGAATCGCATCCCGGCCAGCGGCGGTATCGCAGCGCCCCGGGTCCGTGGAACCGACCGGGGCGCTGCAGTGAGAGGAGTGTAGCGAGCGCTCCGGGGAGGAGCGGGGACCCGGAGCGCTCGGCGTAACAACCATAGCTGTATAGCTTCTCATGTTGTATCTATATACTCATGTTTTATCTATATCTTTGTGCTAGCAGCTTGCTGCTGTATTCTTCTGTTGCTGTATATATATATATATATATATATATATATATATATATATATAAATAGTTATAAAAATAATTGCAGCGCTGGAAATATACAGTTTGTGGGTGATACAGTTATAGTCTGTTATAGTCGATTGCAGTGGTCTCCATCCTTCGGACCTCCAGATGTTGCAAAACTACAACTCCCAGCATGCCCGGACAGCCATCGGCTGTCCGGGCATGCTGGGAGTTGTAGTTTTGCAACATCTGGAGGTCCGCAAGTTGGGTTCACACTATGGTTTGTAATTACTGTTCCCGTATAGGGGTGGGCGGGGCTTAATCGCGGCACCCGAACTCAGCCGTATAGGGAACCGTAGTTAATGTATGTCTATGAGCCGACCGGAGTGAACCGCAGCCTCCGGTCGACCACGTTTTTGCTTGCGGTCGGGAAAGCGCATACGGCCGAAAAAGCAGCCGACCGGAGGCTCATAGACATACATTAACTACGGTTCCCGAATACGACTGAGTGCGGGCGCGGAGATTAAGCCCCGCCCACCCCTCCTCCCAGCCGTATACAGGAACCATAATGACAAACCGTAGTGTGAACCCAGCCTTATACACAGATTTAGGACAGAAGTCCAAACACTGGAAGTGCAACCTGGAGTGCTGAGGGGGGGGGGGGGGGTGTCCAACCAACAGCATATGGCAGTTAAGTGTGAGAGGAGCTATGATTGGATGAGGCTGGACACCCCCCCCCCCCCTAAGCACTCCAGGCTGCACTTTGTGTTTGGACCTCGGTCATAAGATGGGGGAAAATGTGCTCTGGAGCTTTTTTAAGCACAAATAAAATATTTTTTATTTACCATAAGGAGTGCAATAGCAAAAATGAATTTTAATGAGAGCTACCCTTTCCTTGTCAAGGATAGGAATGGCAAATAAGATTGCTGGATAGTAGGCAATAAATTACTTCTATTTAAAAATCTTACTCCTTCCAGTACTTATCAGCTGATGTATGCTCCACATGAAGTTCTTTTCTTTTTGAATTTCCTTTCTGTCTGACCACAGTGCTCTCTGCTGACACCTCTGTCCATGTCAGGAATTGTCCAGAGTAGGAGGAAATCCCCCCATAGCAAACCTCTCCTGCTCTGGACAGTTCCTGACATGGACAGAGGTGTCAGCAGAGAGCACTGTGGTCAGACTGGAAAGAACAACTCAACTTCCTGTGGAGCGTACAGCAGCTGATAAGTACTGGATGGGTTAAGATTTTTAAATAGAAGTCATTTACAAATCTGTTTAACTTTCTAACATCAGTCGATTAAAAATTTTTTTTTACAGCGGTGTACTCCTTTAAAGGGGTATTCCGGTGAAAACCTTTTTTATTTTAAATCAACTTGTGGCAGAAAGTTAAACATATTTGTAAATTATTTCTATTAAAAAAATCTTAATCTTTCCAGTACTTATTAGCTGCTGAATGCTACAGAGGAAATTCCTTTCTTTTTGGAACACTGATGACATCACGAGCACAGTGCTCTCTGCTGACATCTCTGTCCATTTTAGCAACCATGCATAGCAGATGTATGCATGGTGGCTCAGTGGTTAGCACTGCTGCCTTGCAGTGCTGTGGACTTGGGTTCAAATCCCACTAAGGACAACAATAAATAAAGCATTATTATTATTATTATTATTATAATATCGTCAGCAGAGAGAACTGTGTTCGTGATGTCATCAGAGAGCATTCCAAAAAGAAAAGAATTTCCTCTGTAGTATTCAGCAGCTAATAAGTACAGGAAGGTTTAAGATTTTTTAATAGAAGTAATTTACAAATATAAGAAAGAATTGGGGCTCAGGGTAAATGATGTATGGACACAACTGGCTAAATATGTTAAATGATGATATTTATTAATTAATTATAGTAATCAAATTATTTGTAAGACGTGGTAAGTACCGTGACTTACAGGGCCCTTGTAGAGCCACGGCACTCCCTACAAATAATATAGTATAGATAAAATTGCAAATACAATTAAAATAAATTAATCATGAATATAAAATGTTATTTAACCCCTTAAGGACACAGCCCATTTTCACCTTAAGGACTCAGCCATTTTTTGCACATCTGACCACTGTCACTTTAAACATTAATAACTCTGATGCTTTTAGTTATCATTCTGATTCCGAGATTGTTTTTTCGTGACATTTTCTACTTTAACATAGTGGGAACTTTTTGTGGTAACTTGCATCCTTTCTTGGTGAAAAATCCCCAAATTTGATGAAAAATTTGAAAATGTAGCATTTTTCTAACTTTGAAGCTCTCTGCTTGTAAGGAAAATGGATATTCAAAATAATTTTTTTTTTATTCACATATGCAATATGTCTACTTTATCTTTGCATCATAAAATTGACAAGTTTTTACTTTTGGAAGATATCAGAGGGCTTCAAAGTTCAGCAGCAATTTTCCAATTTTTCACAAAATTTTGAAACTCGCTTTTTTTCAGGGACCAGTTCAGGTTTGAAGTGGATTTGAAGGGTCTTCATATTAGAAATACCCCATAAAAGACCCCATTATAAAAACTGCACCCCCCAAAGTATTCAAAATGACATTCAATAAGTGTATAAGAACAGTGGATAAGGAGATTCATGCGTTACAAACCAGCTGTAAAAATAAATGTAGCCCGAAAAATTGTAATCCCAATAATTGAAAAAATTCCATTAGCCCCAATAACTCAATAACTACAATAAGCCCCATTAACTCAAAAAATCCCATTAGCCCCAATAACTTAAATAATAACGTTAGACCCAATAACTCAAAAAAGCCCATTAGCCCCAATAACTTAAATAGTACAATTAGCCCTTATAACTCAAAAAATGACATTAACCCCAATAACTCTGAAAATCCCATTAGTGAGACTATATGTGTAAAACTTAATGGAAATGTAAAGTGTATGTTCACAAATGCCAGAAGCCTAGCAAATAAAATGGGGGAGCTTGAGGCCTTGATACTGGAGGAACATATTGATATAGTTGGGGTCACTGAGACATGGCTGGTGATATAGTTGGGGTCACTGAGACATGGCTGGTGATATAGTTGGGGTCACTGAGACATGGCTGGTGATATAGTTGGGGTCACTGAGACATGGCTGGTGATATAGTTGGGGTCACTGAGACATGGCTGGTGATATAGTTGGGGTCACTGAGACATGGCTGGACTCCTCACATGACTGGGCTGTCAATCTGCAGGGGTTTACATTGTTTCGCAAGGATAGAATGAACAGAAAAGGTGGTGGAGTCTGTCTGTATGTAAGAAGTGGTATGAAAGTCAGTGTGAACGATGCCATAGTGTGTGATGATTCTGAGGAGGTGGAATCATTGTGGGTAGAATTACAAAAGGAGGGAAATACTGAAATAATATTTGGTGTAATCTACAGACCCCCTAATATCACTGAAGAGATAGAAGGTCGGCTGTATAAACAAATAGGGAGGGCCGCCCGGGCAGGTACAGTGGTAATAATGGGAGATTTTAACTATCCAGATATAGATTGGGGTCCGGGGTTGGCTAAAACTACAAAGGGGAGAAAATTCCTAAATTTATTGCAGGATAATTTTCTGGGCCAGTTTGTGGAGGACCCAACAAGAAGTGATGCCTTGTTGGATCTGATCATTTCCAACAACGCAGAGCTGGTTGGTAATGTAACTGTGCGGGAAAACCTTGGTAATAGCGACCACAATATAGTTACTTTTGACTTAAAATGTAGAAAACAAAGACAGACGGGGAAAGCAAAAACATATAACTTTAAAAAGTCAAATTTCCCTGGACTGAGATCTGCACTACAGGACATAGACTGGGGGGAGGGGTTCTCAAATACTGATACAGAAGGTAAATGGGACATCTTTAAATCAACTCTAAATAACTATACAGCTAAATATATACCAAAGGGGAACAAATATAAACGATTAAAACTAAATCCTACATGGCTGACAAATGATGTTAAAAGAGCAATAAACAACAAAAAAATAGCCTTCAAAAAATACAAATCTGATGGGTCAGCTATAACATTTAAACAGTACAAGGAGCTTAATAAAATCTGTAAAAATGTAATAAAAACAGCAAAAATTCAAAATGAGAGACAGGTGGCCAAAGAAAGCAAAACTAATCCTAAATATTTTTTTAGATATATAAATACAAAAAAACCAAGGACAGAGCATGTAGGACCCCTTAATAATGATAATGGGGAGGTTGTCACGGGCGATCAAGAGAAGGCGGAGCTACTGAATGGGTTCTTTAGTTCTGTATGTACTATGGAAGAAGGAGCTGACATTGGCCAGGTCAGTGCTGGTAACACATCATGTACAGGTCAGTGCTGGTAACACATCATGTACAGGTCAGTGCTGGTAACACATCATGTAATGTACTGAACTGGCTTAATGTAGAGATGGTACAAGGTAAGTTAAGTAAAGTAAATGTAAGCAAATCTCCAGGGCCGGATGGACTACACCCAAGAGTTCTTAGAGAGGTAAGTTCAGTAATATCTGTACCCCTGTTCATGATATTTAGAGATTCTCTGGTGTCTGGTATTGTGCCAAGGGACTGGCGCAAGGCTAATGTGGTGCCAATCTTCAAGAAGGGCTCTAGGTCTTCCCCAGGAAACTATAGACCGGTAAGTCTAACGTGCATTGTGGGTAAATTGTTTGAAGGACTTATAAGGGATTACATACAGGAATACATAGGGGATAATTGTATTATAAGTGATAGCCAGCATGGGTTTACTAAGGATAGAAGGTGTCACCAATCTAATCTGCTTTTATGAAGAGGTGAGTAGAAGCCTTGACAGAGGAATGGCTGTGTATATAGAGGGGGGGGGGGTGTATATAGAGGGGGGGGGCTGTGTATATAGAGGGGGGGGCTGTGTATATAGAGGGGGGCTGTGTATATAGAGGGGGGGTGTGTATATAGAGGGGGGGGCTGTGTATATAGAGGGGGGCTGTGTATATAGAGGGGGGCTGTGTATATAGAGGCGGGGCTGTGTATACAGAGGAATGGCTGTGTATATAGTGTTTCTGGATTTCCCTAAAGCATTTGATACTGTCCCTCATAGACGTCTGACAGGTAAGTTAAGGTCTTTGGGTTTGGAAACTTTAGTTTGTAACTGGATTGAACACTGGCTCATAGATCGTACCCAGAGAGTGGTGGTAAATGATTCGTACTCTGATTGGTCCCCGGTTATTAGTGGTGACCCCAAGGTTCAGTACTGGGCCCGCTGTTGTTTAATTTATTTATCAATGATATAGCGGATGGTATTAACAGCTCTGTATATAGAGGGGGGGCTGTGTATATAGAGGGGGGGCTATGTATATAGAGGGGCGGTGTATATAGAGGGGGCTGTGTATATAGAGGGGGGCTGTGTATATAGAGGGGGGCTGTGTATATAGAGGGGGGCTGTGTATATAGAGGGGGGCTGTGTATATAGAGGATGGTAATAACAGCTCTGTTTCTATCTTTGCAGATGACACCAAGCTTTGTAGCACGGTACAGTCTATAGAGGATGTGTATAGGTTACAGGATGACTTGGATAGACTAAGTGTCTGGGCATCCACTTGGCAAATGAGGTTCAAGGTGGATAAATGTAAAGTTATGCATCTGGGTACTAATAACCTGCAGCATCGTATGTCTTAGGGGGGATTAAACTGGCAGAGTCACTGGTAGAGAAGGATCTGGGTGTACTTGTAGATCACAGACTACAGAATAGCACAATGTCAGGCTGCTGCTTCCAAAGCCGGCAGGATATTGTCATGTATAAAAAGAGGCATGGACTCAAGGGACAGGGACATAATACTCCCCCTTTTTAAAGCATTGGTACGGCCTCACCTGGAATATGCTGTTCAGTTTTGGGCACCTGTCCATAAAAGGGACACTGCGGAGTTGGAAAGGGTGCAGAGACGGGCGACTAAACTAATATGGGGCATGGAACATCTTAGCTATGAGGAGCGATTAAAGGAGTTACAATTGTTTAGTCTTGAGAAGAGACGTTTAAGGGGGGATATGATAAACGTATATAAGTATATAAATGGCCCATACAAAAAATATGGAGAAAAACTGTTCCAGGTTAAACCCCCCCAAAGGACGAGGGGGCACTCCCTCCGTCTGGAGAAGAAAAGGTTTAGTCTAAAGGGGCGACACGCCTTCTTTACCGTGAGGACTGTGAATTTATGGAACGGTCTACCTCAGGAACTGGTCACAGCAGGAACAATTAATAGCTTTAAAACGGGATTAGATACATTCCTGGAATAAAATACCATTAATGCTTATGCAGAATTATAAAACTACATCCCTTTCCCTTATCCCCTTACACCCTTCCCTTCAATTCCCTGGTTGGACTTGATGGACGTCTGTCTTTTTTCAACCATACTAACTATGTAACTATGTAACTATGTATTAACCCTTTAGGTGTTTCACAGGAATAGCAGCAAAGTGAAGGAGAAAATTCACAATCTTCATTTTTTACACTCGCATGTTCTTGTAGACCCAATTTTTGAATTTTTGCAAGGGATAAAAGGAGAAAATGTATACTTATATTTGTAGCCCAATTTCTCTCGAGTAAGCACATACCTCATATGTCTATGTTAATTGTTTGGCGGGCGCAGTAGAGGGCTCAGAAGGGAAGGAGCGACAAATGGTTTTTGGGGGGCATGTCACATTTAGGAAGCCCCTATGGTGCCAGAACAGCAAAAAAAAACTCGGGGAACATAACAAGGGGTAAAGTAAACCTTAATACCCCACAGGTGATTCACGACTTTTGCATATGTAAAAAAAAAAACAAAAAAAATTCCCTAAAATGCTTGGTTTCCCAAAAGTTTTACATTTTTAAAAAGGGTAATAGCAGAAAATACCCCCAAAATTTGAAGCCCAATTTCTCCCGATTCAGAAAACACCCCATATGGCATACCATTTTGGAAACTAGACCCCTTGGGGAACGTAACAAGGGGTAAAGTGAACCTTAATACCCCACAGGGGTTTCACAACTTTTGCATATGTAAAAAAAAATAATAATAATTTACCTAAAATGCTTGGTTTCCCAAAAAATTTACATTTTTACAAAGGGTTAAAGCAGAAAATACCCCCCAAAATTTGAAGCCCAATTTCTCCCGATTCAGAAAACACCCCATATGGGGGTGAAAAGTGCTCTGCTGGCGCACTACAGGTCTCAGAAGTGAAGGAGTGACATTTGGCTTTTTGAAAGCAAATTTTGCTCTGGGGGCATGCCGCATTTAGGAAGCCCCTATGGTGCCAGGACAGCAAAAAAAAAAACACATGGCATACCATTTTGGAAACTAGACCCCTCGGGGAACGTAACAAGGGGTTAAGTGAACCTTAATACCCCACAGGTGTTTGACGACTTTTGCATATGTAAAAAAAAATTTTTTTTTTTTACCTAAAATGCCTCTTTTCCCATAAATTTTACATTTTTAAAAAGGGTAAAAGCAGAAAATACCCCCCAAAATTTGTAACACAATTTCTCCCGAGTACAGCGATACCCCATATGTGGCCCTAAACAGTTGCCTTGAAATACGACAGGGCTCCAAAGTGAGAGCGCCATGCGCATTTGAGGCCTAAATTAGGGACTTGCATAGGGGTGGACATAGGGGTATTCTACGCCAGTGATTCCCAAACAGGGTGCCTCCAGCTGTTGTAAAACTCCCAGCATGCCTGGACAGTCAGTGGCTATCTGGCAATACTGGGAGTAGTTGTTTTGCAACAGCTGGAGGCTCCGTTTTGGAAACAGTGGCGTACCAGACGTTTTTCATTTTTATTGGGGAGGGGAGGGGGCTGTGTAGGGGTATGTGTATATGTAGTGTTTTTTACTTTATTTTGTGTTAGTGTAGTGTAGTGTTTTTAGGGTACAGTCACATGGGCGGGGGTTCACAGTAGTTTCTCGCTGGCAGTTTGAGCTGCGGCAGAAAATTTGCCACAGTTCAAACTTGCAGCCGGATACTTACTGTAATCCTCCGCCCATGTGAGTGTACCCTGTACCTTCACATTGGGGGGGGGGGGGGGGAACATCCAGCTGTTGCAAAACTACAACTCCCAGCATGTACGGTCTATCAGTGCATGCTGGGAGTTGTAGTTTTGCAACAGCTGGAGGCACACTAGTTGTGAAACACCGAGTTTGGTAACAAACTCAGTGTTTTGCAACCAGTGTGCCTTCAGCTGTTGCAAAAGCTACAACCCCCAGCATGTACGGACAGCGGAAGGGCATGCTGGGTCTTGTAGTTATGCAACAGCTGGAGGCATACTACTTTGGCTGGGGATGCTGGGGACTGTAGTTATGCAATAGCTGGAGACACACTGGTTTGCTACATAACTCAGTGTGCCTTCAGCTGTTGCAAAACTACAACTCCCAGCAGTCACCGACAGCCAACGGGCATGCTGGGAGTTGTAGTTATGCAACCAGCAGATGCACTACTACAACTCCCAGCATGCACTTTAGCTGTTTGTGCAAGCTGGGAGTTGTAGTTACACAACAGCTGAAGGTACACTTTTCCATAGAAAGAATGTGCCTCCAGCTGTTGCAAAACTACAAGTCCCAGCATGCCCATAAGGGCATGCTGGGAGTTGTGGTGGTCTGCCTCCTGCTGTTGCATAACTACAGCTCCCAGCATGCCCTTTTAGCATGCTGGGATCTGTTGCTAAGCAACAGCAGGAGGCTGTCACTCACCTCCAACGATCCTCGCTGCACCAGGTCAGTCCCTCGTCGTCGTCGCCGCAGCTCCTGGGGCCCCGATCCCAACATTGACGCCGGGGATCGGGGTCCCCAGCACCCGGGGTGCACGTCCCGCACCCGCTCACGTCCTCTGAAAGTGTGGCGGAGCGGGTTGCGGGAGTGACACCCGCAGCAGGCGCCCTGATTGGTCGGCCGGGAAACCGGCCGACGAATCAGGGCGATCGTGAGGTGGCACCAGTGTCACCTCACCCCTGCAGGGTCTGGCTGTTCGGGGCTGTCGGAGACATGGGGGGGCATAATGACCCCCCTGGGCGATATGCCCCGATGCCTGCTAAACGATTTCAGCAGGCATCGGGCACCGGCTCCCCTCCAGCTAGCGGCGGGGGGCCAGGATTTGACAGGACGTACTCAAACGTCCTGAGTCCTTAAGGACTCGGAAAAGGGGCCGTTTGAGTACGTCCTGCGTCCTTAAGGGGTTAAAACATGATAGTATTATTGAGACCAATCAAAAATTAAAAATGATGGCCAATCAAAAATATGATATCCAACAAAAGGTCCTCCTTAGATGTTAGTAACTAATAGCAACCAATGGGGCTATTTATATATATAGTAATATAACCACAGTCTAATGAGTCTTTTGATAAATAGTTAAATAGGTTTGTATCCAGTTCATTAAACATATCAGTGCAGCGCTGTTATATCCCTTGGTAACAGAGTTAATGTATCACTTGGTAGCAGAGTTAATGTATCACTTGGTAGCAGAGTTAATGTATCACTTGGTAGCAGAGTTAATATATCACTTGGTAGCAGAGTTAATGTATCACTTGGTAGCAGAGTTAATGTATCACTTGGTAGCAGAGTTAATGTATCACTTGGTAGCAGAGTTAATATATCACTTGGTAGCAGAGTTAATATATCACTTGGTAGCAGAGTTAATATATCACTTGGTAGCAGAGTTAATGTATCACTTGGTAGCAGAGTTAATATATCACTTGGTAGCAGAGTTGTAATAATTGCCGGCAATTGTAACAGTTAGTAGAATGATACAGTTATGCTCACCGCCCCGGGACCGGTACTTGTCCGGATGCTGTTGCTCTTTAGTGATGCTGCGATCCCTCCTGCGGTCTCTCCTGCGGCTTTTAGGGATAGTTGGAGATACTGCGATCCCTCCTGCGGTCTCTCCTGCACTTTCTCCTGTGCGCTTTGCTGGAACAAACTCTG
This sequence comes from Hyla sarda, assembly GCF_029499605.1. Classification (NCBI taxonomy): domain Eukaryota; kingdom Metazoa; phylum Chordata; class Amphibia; order Anura; family Hylidae; genus Hyla; species Hyla sarda. The sequence continues at coordinate 7,296,327 of NC_079200.1, read as the reverse complement.
TTATCTCTCTCACGGCGGGAGAGGACACTGTTGGGGGGACTCTGCCGTCTCCTATGGTGAAGGTGCCGTGACGGGCGGTGGGCTCCGAGTGTTGTAGCTCCAGCGCTTCTATTCAGAGTAGCGGTCGCGTCCTCGTGGCTACAAGACGCGCGTATGTGGCTGGCAACTGACCGGGTGAGACACCTATCGATGCGGGACTCACAAAGGCTTAGGTAAGTGGTCTCAATAATCGTATTGGGGGGGCTGGACGCGTTTCAAGACTATACTCAGTCTTTTCCTCAGCAGCAATGTAAATACATGATTTATATTGCTGCTGAGGAAAAGACTGTTTTTTGTAAATTTTGTAAAAATATTTATGTAATCATGGGGAGGATTTTAATGGTACTGACACAGAATAAAGAAAACGTCATTTCTACTGTAAAGTTTACAGCGTGAAAATGAAACCTCCCAAAATTAGCAAAATTGCGGCTTTCGTTTAAAAACATGAAAATAAAATTGTCTGCGTCCTTAAAGGGTTACTCCGACGCTAGACATCTTATCCCATATCCCAGCGGTGGGATCTCCGCGATCTCCCGCAGCACCCGACGTTCTAAGGAAACACTGGGTTCCGGCAGCAGTGGTTGTGGCGTCAAGGCCACGCCCCTAGTGATGTCACACCACGCCTCCTCCATTCATGTCTATGGGAGGGGGGCGTGATGACCACACCCAATAGACATGAGAGGGGGGGGGGGCGTGGTGCTGACGTCACAATCACGGCCGCCTGCTCTAAGTGTTCTGAACATAATGTTGAGAACGCTGGGGCACGGGAGTACCCCTCTAAGGGGTTAAAGGGGTACTCCGGTGAAAACCTTTTTTCTTTTAAATCAACTGGTGGCAGAAAGTTAAACATATTTATAAATTACTTCTATTAAAAAATCTTAACCCCTTCCCGACCTATGACATACCTGTACGTCATGGGTGGCAAGGTGTTCCCGACCCATGACATACAGGTACGTCATGGACATTACTGCCGCTACTCGCGGCATCCCGCAGCGCCCGGAGAGATGGTGGCTATCACTGATAGCCAGCCATCTTACCATGCGACCACAGGGGGTTTCGTCGCCCACCCCCCCCAGCGATCGCTGCTATCAGCTGGTCAAATCTGACTAGCTGATAGCAGCGTTTCGCTATCAGAATACTTAGCAGCGCGGTGTGTGAGTCCAGATCACAGGGATCGGGACACACACCGCTCTACTAAGTGTCCCTGACCCGTCCCCCGGCGTCACTTACCCGTCGGAGCGGTGTCCCGAGCGGTCCCGGCGTCCTCCGTGCGGTCCCGGCGTCCTCCGTGCGGTCCCGGCTGCGCTGCGTCCTGGCGGTGAGTTTCCGGCAGCAGTGCGGCATCTTCATTGGCAGCAGTGAGATCGCCGTAAAGCGATCTCACTGCTGCCTCTGAGAGTTTCAAAACTGCAACTCCCAGCATGCCCAGACAGCCTTTGGCTTTCTGGGCATGCTGGGAGTTGTAGTTTTGCAACATCTGGAGGTCCTCAGTTTGGAGACCACTGTATAATGGTCTCCAATCTGTGCTCTTCCAGATGTTGCAAAACTACAAATCTCAGCATGCTCAGTCTGTCCAGGCATGCTGGGAGTTGTAGTTCTCTAACATCTGGAAGAGTACAGATTGGAGACCATTATACAGTGGTCTCCAAACTGTGGACCTCCAGATGTTGCAAAACTACAACTCCCAGCATGCCCAGACTGCCCAAGCATGCTGGAAGTTGTAGTTCGGCAACATCTGATCCTTCAGATATTGCCGAACTACAACTTCCAGCATGCCTTGGCAGTCTGGGCATGCTGGGAGTTGTAGTTTTGCAACAACTGGAGGCACACTAGTTGGGAAACATTGTCCGTTTCCTACCTCAGTGCCTCCAGCTGTTGCAATTGTTGCAAAACTATAACTCCCAGCATGCACTGACAGACCATGCATGCTGGGAGTTGTAGTTTTGCAACAGCTGGAGGCACACTGGTTTGGAAACACTAAGTTTGGTTGCAAAGCACTTGAAAGTTTATTACTTAACTTAGTGTTTCCAAACCAGTGTTCCTCCAGCTGTTGCAAAACTACAACTCCCAGCATGCACGGACAGCCAAAGGGCATGCTCGGAGTTTGCAACAGCTGGATGTTTGCCCCCTCCCCCCAATGTGAATGTACAGGGTACACTCACATGGGCGGAGGTTTACAGTGAGTGCTGCAAGTTTGAGATGGCGCAAATTTTGCGCTGCAGCTCAAACTTCCAGCGGCAAACTTGCTGTGAACCTCTGCCCATGTGACTGTGCCCTAAAAACACTACACTACACTGACACTAACCTAAAATAAAAAGTAAAAAACACTACATATACACATACCCCTACACAGCCCCCCCTCCCCCCAAAAAATGAAAAACGTCTGGTACGCTACTGTTTCCAAAACGGAGCCTCCAGCTGTTGCAAAATAATAACTCCCAGTATTGCCGGACAGCCATTGACTGTCCAGGCATGCTGGGAGTTTTGCAACAGCTGGAGGCACCCTGTTTGGGAATCACTGGCGTAGAATACCCCTATGTCCACCCCTATGCAAATCCCTAATTCAGGCCTCAAATGCGCATGGCGCTCTCACTTTGGAGCCCTGTCGTATTTCAGGGCAACAGTTTTGGGACACATATGGGGTATCGCCGTACTCGGGAGAAATTGCCTTACAAATTTTGGGGGGCTTTTTCTTCTTTAACCCCTTATGAAAAGGTGAAGTTGGGGTCTACACCAGCATGTTAGTGTAAAAAAATTAATTTTTTACACTGACATGCTGGTGTTGCCCTATACTTTTCATTTTCACAAGAGGTAAAAGGGAAAAAAGACCATCTAAATTTGTAACGCAATTTCTCCCGACTACGGAGATACCCCATATGTGGGCGCAAAGTGCTCTGGGGGCGCACAACAAGGCCCAGAAGGGAGAGCGCACCATGTACATTTGAGGCGATTTGCACAGGGGTGGCTGATTGTTACAGCGGTTCTGACAAACGCAAAACAATAAATATCCACATGTGACCCCATTTTGGAAACTACACCCCTCACGGAATTTAATAAGGGGTGCAGTGAGAATTTACACCCCACTGGTGTATGACAGAGTTTTGGAACAGTGGTCTGTGAAAATGAAAAATAAAATTTTTGATTTGCACAGTCCACTGTTTCAAATATCTGTCAAACGCCAGTGGGGTGTAAATGCTCACTGCACCCCTTATTACATTCCATGAGGGGTATAGTTTCCAAAATGGGGTCACATGTGGGGGGGGGGTCCACTGTTCTGGCACCATAGGGGCTTCCTAAATGGGACATGCCCCCCAAAAACCCTTTCATAAAAACTCACTCTCCAAAATCCCATTGTCGCTCCTTCCCTTCTGAGCCCTCTACTGCGCCCGCCGAACACTTTACATACACATATGAAGTGGTTACTTACTCGAGAGAAATTGGGTTACAAATTTTAGGTGATTTCTCTCCTTTTACCCCTTGTAAAAATTCAAAAATTGGGTCTACAAGAAAATGCGAGTGTAAAAAATGAAGATTTAGAATTTTCTCCTTCACTTTGCTGCTATTCCTGTGAAACACCTAAAGGGTTAAAACACTTACTGAATGTCATTTTGAATACTTTGGGGGGTGCAGTTTTTATAATGGGGTCATTTATGGGGTATTTCTAATATGAAGATCCTTAAAATCCACTTCCAACCTGAACTGGGCCCTGAAAAATTACGATTTTGAAAATCTTGAGAAAAATTGGAAAATTGCTGCGGAACTTTGAAGCCCTCTGATGTCTCCAAAAGTAAAAACTTGTCAATTTTTTAATGCAAACACAAAGTAGACATATTGTATATGTGAATCAATATGTAATTTATTTGGAATATCCATTTTCCTTTCAAGCAGAGACTTTCAAAGTTAGAAAAATGCTAAATTTTCAAAATTTTCATGAAATTTTTAGATTTTTTACCAAGAAAGGATACAAATATCAGTGAAATTTTACCAATAACATAAAGTAGAATATGTCACGAAAAAACTATCTCGGAACCAGAATGATAAGTAAAAGCATCAGAGTTATTAATGTTTAAAGTGACAGTGGTCAGATTTTCAAAAAATGCCCAGGTCATGAAGGTGAAAATGGGCTGGGTCATGAAGGGGTTAATCCTTCCTGTACTTATTAGCTGCTGAATACTACAGAGGAAATTATTTTCTTTTTGGAATGCTCTCTGATGACATCATGACCACAGTTCTCTCTGCTGACGTTATTATAATAATAATAACGCTTTATTTATTGTTGTCCTAAGTGGGATTTGAACCCAAGTCCCCAGCACTGCAAGGCAGCAGTGCTAACCACTGAGCCACCATGCTGCCCTTAGCATACATCTGTTATGCATGGTTGCTAAAATGGACAGAGATGTCAGCAGAGAGCACTGTGGTCGTGATGTCATCAGTGTTCCAAAAAGAAAGGAATTTCCTCTGTAGCATTCAGCAGCTAATAAGTACTGGAAGGATTAAGATTTTTTAATAGAAGTCATTTACAAATATGTTTAACTGTCTGCCACCAGTTGATTTAAAAGAAAAAAGGTTTTCACCGGAGTACCCCTTTAATAGGTGTCTGATCCGACCGCTAAATAAAAAGCGATTAAAAAGTCCCATCAAAACAAAAATGGTCCCAATAAAAACTATAGATCACGGCGCCAAAATGACCCTCATAAATAGCGCCGTGTACGGAAAAAATAACAAAAGTTTTTAGGGGTCAGAAGAGGATTTTAAGAAGACGAATTTTCATCAATTGCTCCACGTTATTTAACCCAGTGGTCTTCAACCTGCGGACCTCCAGATGTTGCAAAACTACAACTCCCAGCATGCCCGGACAGCCGTTGGCTGTCCGGGCATGCTGGGAGTTGTAGTTTTGCAACATCTGGAGGTCCGCAGGTTGGAGACCACTGATTTAACCCATTGAAAACATTAGTAACTTTAGTGTATTCCAAACAGTGTGTCTCCTGCTGTGTCAAAACTACAACTCCCAGCAAGACCGGACATACTGGGAGTAGTTTCGCAACATCTGGAGCCACACTGTTTGCAAAACACATAGTTACTGTCTGGATATAGTTGGGTACTATGTAGGAGCCCAATGGTGTTTAACCCCTTAAAATCCTCACTTACTTAATCAAAACTTTATTTATGTATTGTTTACTGCTGTTTCTTCTACAAAAATAAACAAATTAAATACTTTTAAACAAATTAAATACTTTTTTTTCCTTGATTATGATTTTCCCCAAAAATATTTAACATTTAAAATACAAAAAAAAAACAAAAAAAACCCGCTGAGCTCCGCCCATTCCTGTCATATGATCATCTTCACAGGTCCTTCAACTCCACGGGTCCAATCCCACTGGTTGGCTCCGCCCACTCGTGTCACATGATCATACCCACAGTTCCATTATCCTGCACAGCTCCGCCTCCAAAATGTATTGGTCACGTGACTGTGACATCATCACAGGTCCTACACCGCGAGCATGGAACAGAAACAGAGCAGGACCTGATCGGGCAGTCACTGCTGTTTGTGTCTTGTTTGGAGATTATATGAGGAGGAGGTTTGTTACAGTGTGTCACCCCAGTAGTAAGGAGATTACATGAGGAGGAGGTTTGTTACAGTGTGTCACCCCAGTAGTAAGGAGATTACATGAGGAGGAGGATTGTTACAGTGTGTCACCCCAGTAGTAAGGAGATTACATGAGGAGGAGGTTTGTTACAGTGTGTCACCCCAGTAGTAAGATTACATGAGGAGGAGGTTTGTTACAGTGTGTCACCCCAGTAGTAAGGAGATTACATGAGGAGGGGGATTGTTACAGTGTGTCACCCCAGTAGTAAGGAGATTACATGAGGAGGGGGTTTGTTACAGTGTGTCACCCCAGTAGAAAGGAGATCACATGAGGAGGAGGTTTGTTACAGTGTGTCACCCCAGTAGTAAGGAGATAACATGAGGAGGAGGATTGTTACAGTGTGTCACCCCAGTAGTAAGGAGATTACATGAGGAGGAGGTTTGTTACAGTGTGTCATCCCAGTAGTAAGGAGATTACATGAGGAGAAGGTTTGTTACAGTGTGTCACCCCAGTATTAAGGAGATTACATGAGGAGGAGGTTTGTTACAGTGTGTTATGTAATTCAGTCTCCTCCTCTTTTACAGGACTCTTTCCCTCCAGCTGACCCCGTTGTCTCCTCTTCTTCTGAATGACCCCCAAGGATGGACAAGGACAGGAATGAGATGACTAAGAGAATATTACACTTCACCTTGGAGATCCTCCACCTGCTGACCGGAGAGGTGAGGTGACCCATCTACATTTCCACCATTGTTGTCCCCATCTACATTTCCACCATTGTTGTCCCCATCTACATTTCCACCATTGTTGTCCCCCCCCATCTACATTTCCACCATTGTTGTCCCCAACTACATTTCCACCATTGTTGTCCCCAACTACATTTCCACCATTGTTGTCCCCAACTACATTTCCACCATTGTTGTCCCCAACTACATTTCCACCATTGTTGTCCCCCATCTACATTTCCACCATTGTTGTCCCCAATTACATTTCCACCATTGTTGTCCCCAACTACATTTCCACCATTGTTGTCCCCAACTACATTTCCACCATTGTTGTCCCCCCCCCAACTACATTTCCACCATTGTTGTCCCCCCCAACTACATTTCCACCATTGTTGTCCCCCCCAACTACATTTCCACCATTGTTGTCCCCTCCAACTACATTTCCACCATTGTTGTCCCCCCCAACTACATTTCCACCATTGTTGTCCCCCCTCATCTACATTTCCACCATTGTTGTCCCCCCCAACTACATTTCCACCATTGTTGTCCCCCCTCATCTACATTTCCACCATTGTTGTCCCCCCTCATCTACATTTCCACCATTGTTGTCTCCATCTACATTTCCACCATTGTTGTCCCCCCAACTACATTTCCACCATTGTTGTCCCCCAACTACATTTCCACCATTGTTGTCCCCCAACTACATTTCCACCATTGTTGTCCCCCCTCATCTACATTTCCACCATTGTTGTCCCCCCTCATCTACATTTCCACCATTGTTGTCCCCCCTCATCTACATTTCCACCATTGTTGTCCCCACTCATCTACATTTCCACCATTGTTGTCCCCCCCCATCTACATTTCCACCATTGTTGTCCCCATCTACATTTCCACCATTGTTGTCCCCATCTACATTTCCACCATTGTTGTCCCCATCTACATTTCCACCATTGTTGTCCCCATCTACATTTCCACCATTGTTGTCCCCATCTACATTTCCACCATTGTTGTCCCCCCATATACATTTCCACCATTGTTGTCCCCCCATCTACATTTCCACCATTGTTGTCCCACCATCTACATTTCCACCATTGTTGTCCCCCCATCTACATTTCCACCATTGTTGTCCCCCCATATACATTTCCACCATTGTTGTCCCCCCATCTACATTTCCACCATTGTTGTCCCACCATCTACATTTCCACCATTGTTGTCCCCCCAACTACATTTCCACCATTGTTGTCCCCCCAACTACATTTCCACCATTGTTGTCCCCCCCATCTACATTTCCACCATTGTTGTCCCCCCATCTAAATTTCCACCATTGTTGTCCCCCCATCTACATTTCCACCATTGTTTTCCCCCATCTTTGGAGCCGCTCTATGTTCTGGATGTCTCTTTGTAGGTGAGGTCTCCAGAACTGACCCCAGTATTCCAGATGTGCTCACTAGAGCTCTATACAGGGGCACAATCTCCTCTTTGTAGTGAGGGAGGACTACTGGGGTCAGTCCCATCATTGTCTCTCTCCATACACAGGATTACACCATAGTGAAGAAGACATGGGGGGAGTGTGTGGCCCCCAGCAGCCATGAGTCAGGAGGATGGAGCAGGGCCCGGGGCCCCATCACGGAGCCTCCACCTCACTCACCGATACATGAGGAGAAGATCCTAGAACTCACCCACAGGATCACTGAGCTGCTGACTGGAGAGGTGACACTGCTGGGACATTATACAGTAATGGAGGGGTCTGGTGATGATTAGAGAGGTGACACTGCTGGGACATTATACAGTAATGGAGGGGTCTGGTGATGACTGGAGAGGTGACACTGCTGGGACATTATACAGTAATGGAGGGGTCTGGTAATGACTGGAGAGGTGACACTGCTGGGACATTATACAGTAATGGAGGGGTCTGGTGATGACTGGAGAGGTGACACTGCTGGACATTATACAGTAATGGAGGGGTCTGGTGATGATTAGAGAGGTGACACTGCTGGGTCATTATATAGTAATGGAGGGGTCTGGTGATGATTAGAGAGGTGACACTGCTGGGACATTATACAGTAATGGAGGGGTCGGGGTGATGACGATATCATTGTGTGTCAGGTTCCTATAAGGTGTCAGGATGTGGCGGTCTATTTCTCCATGGAGGAGTGGGAGTATGTAGAAGGACACAAGGATCTGTACCAGGACATGATGGAGGATCACCGGCCCCGAACAGCTCCAGGTAAGTAGAGACATATATAGATATCACTGTCCCCTACAGATGTACAGGAGATGTTGTATTCATTCCCTGTGTGTTCCCTACAGATGGATATACAAGAGGTGATGTATTCATTCCCTGTGTGTTCCCTACAGATGGAGTCATTGATAGAAATCCACCCGAGAGGTGTCCCCGTCCTCTGTATTCCCAGGACTGTCCAGAGGGAAATGTCCCAGAGAAGCATCAGGTAGATGAGGCTGCTCCTATATCTCTATAGGGGGGTCCTGCAGTCATAGATGTGGGGATAGATTTTGGGTGTCTCTGTTGCTCCTCCTGTCTGCTGTATTGTAATGAATTGTTCTATATGTCACATCAGGGGGGAGATCTGACTAATAATAAAGTGGAGGATGAAGAAGAGAGGATGAGGGGCCATCACCCGTGTATGAGGGAAGTGAAGGAGGAAATTCCAGGAGGTGTTACCCCAGGTATGTAATAATTCCAGGAGGGGTTACCCCAGGTATGTAATAATTCCAGGAGGGGTTACCCCAGGTATGTAATAATTCCAGGAGGTGTTGTCCCAGGTATGTAATAATTCCAGGAGGTGTTGTCCCAGGTATGTAATAATTCCAGGAGGTGTTGTCCCAGGTATGTAATAATTCCAGGAGGTGTTGTCCCAGGTATGTAATAATTCCAGGAGGTGTTGTCCCAGGTATGTAATAATTCCAGGAGGTGTTGTCCCAGGTATGGAATAATTCCAGGAGGTGTTGTCCCAGGTATGGAATAATTCCAGGAGGTGTTGTCCCAGGTATGTAATAATGGATTACAGAGGGAATTCAGAGGTTTCTTCAGGGGAGGCTCCACCTTAGATCTACATTACATTAACCCTTCAGGCCCCAGTGATCCCCTGTGTTATGTAGAGTACAGGACCTGAGGGAGGTGACTGCACATAGAGATCCTCTCCAAGGTGATCTATGGATCCTGTTATACTCCAGGCTGAACACCTTGGCTGCCAAATTCCTGAGATGCTGCTTAAGAACCGTAGATTTTGTCACCATAATAAACTCAGCCTCGGACCACCATTTTGATGTTCTGTTCCTGCCTATACCCAGCTTCTCCCAGTAGTGGTGGGTACCAGGTAGTTATACGGGGGTTAGCATTAGCGGTTTTATAGGCCAACAATGAGCCCTTCTCAGTAATGGAAATCTATCAGACAGTTCAAATATTAAGCCATGAATAACTTAAAAAACATAGAAACACTAGAAAATATATCAAATTAAAGCCGTAACACCATCAGTGACCATTTTATTAAAAGAAAGAAATGTAAGTAATTTAACCTAAACGGACATAGTTAAAATGATCCTGGAAATCTGTGTTTAAATAAAAACAAACAAAAAAACATCTGAATACAGTGACCCCCCCCCCCCAACCTACGATGGCCCCGACATACGATCATTTCAACATGCGATGGCCTCTCAGAGGCAGCATCAACATATGGTGCTTTTGTATGTCGGGGCCATCGCATAAACGGCTATCCTCCAGCACAGACTGCTTCAGCTGCCACCGGATAGCCGTTTACGGTGCCCCGTGTGGTCCGCTGACGATCACTTACCTGTCCTCGGGGCTCCGGCGCGTCCTCTTCGGGATCCCCTGCATCGTCGGCGCTCTCCATCGTCGTCATCACGTCGCTGCGCACGCCGTCCCGTCATCCAATAGGAGCGGCGTGCGTAACGACGTGATGGCAGCAATGGAGAGCGAGGATGCCGGGGAAGCAGAGGCCTTACCGGAGCGTCGGGGACACCACGGGGACGCGGCGACAGCGATGGAAGGCGACATCCAGGGCAGCGGTGACGAGCGGTGACGGTCCGGAGTGGCGGGGACAGGTGAGTATAACCTCCAATACCAGTGGTCTTCAACCTGCGGACCTCCAGATGTTGCAAAACTACAACTCCCAGCATGCCCGGACAGCCGCTGGCTGTCCGGGCATGCTGGGTGTTGTAGTTTTGCAACATCTGGAGGTCCGCAGGTTGAAGACCACTGTCCTATACTTTACATTGCACGGATCCCTCAACATATGATGGTTTCAACAAACGATGGTCCATTTGGGACGGATTACCATCGTATGTTGAGGGACCACTGTATTAAAAAATTTAAACTGTAAAAAATGCAAATATTTTACAAACCTGTTCTATGTTTAGTCTTGGCTCTGCTAACTGCCGCAGGGTTTCCTGGGCTAGAGCAGAAGATTCACCTGTAGGGGGGGGGGGGGGTATTCCTGGCAAAACTTTTTTTATATATCAACTGGCTCCGGAAAGTTAAACAGATTTGTAAATTGCTTCTATTAAAAAATCTTAATCCTTCCAATAGTTATTAGCTTCTGAAGTTGAGTTGTTGTTTTGCGTCTAACTGCTCTCTGATGACTCGCGTCCCGGGAGCTGTGCAGTTCCTATGGGGATATTCTCCCATCATGCACAGCTCCCGGGACGTGACATCATCATTGAGCAGTTAGACAGAAAACTTCAGAAGCTAATAACTATTGGAAGGATTAAGATTTTTTAATAGAAGTAATTTACAAATCTGTTTAACTTTCCGGAGCCAGTTGATATATATAAAAAAAGGTTTTGCCTGGAATACCCCTTTAATAGGCAGAACATACAGTAGTAGAAAAACAAGTAGTCTCAGTTGCCCAGAACTTTATCGGTGGTCAGAGATACTAAAGAAACTTTAAAGGAAAACTGTCACTTGACGCTGGAGACGCTGATTAAAATGAGCCCTACCTTGTCCGGATCTGCGCCGCCGTTCTCCCACAATTGTAGTTTTATTATGTGTTGAAATCTTCCTGTAACTGGCACGGGCGGGGCTTCGGCGCTTAACTGGCACTGATGTTAGCGCCGCTTATGAATATTCATCCCCCTCCCCCCCAGTTAGGAGCGGCGAAGAGAGGGAGAGCTGGAGGGAGGGGGGGATGAATATTCATAAGCGGCGCTGACATCAGTGCCAGTTAAGCGCCGAAGCCCCGCCCGTGCCAGTTACAGGAAGATTTCAACACATAATAAAACTACAATTGCGGGAGAACGGCGGCGCAGATCCTGACAAGGTAGGGCTCATTTTAATCAGCGTCTCCCGCACTATCCACCAAACCAGTACCTGTGTATATAGTGCGGGAGACAACAGGTGACAGTTTTCCTTTAATGTATTTTTCCTGCACAGTGTGGACCGTCTGGAGGAGGCAGACAGGCTTATAGATTGTAAATACACAGGTCAGCTAACTCCCTATCTGTGCATAGCCCCAACCCCACCTCCTTTGTCCTTTCTTGTTTGCTTGATTATTAGACATGGAAAGTACAGGCAGTGGACATCAGATTACAGACAAGTGAGAAATGTAGCGGCCAAGACGTGAGAACTTTTTTCTGGTCTAAGGAGCCATTTTTGGTAAACAAAGTGACTAAAATATTATGTATGTATTACATGATGAGAAGCTGCTGAAACGACAGTCACCATGATTGCCTGTGTATATGTATATATATATATTATACAGTGGTCCCTCAAGTTACAATATTAATTGGTTTCAGGACGACCATTGTATGTTGAATCCATTGTATGTTGAGCCCATAACTCTATGGAAACCTGGAAATTGGTTCTAAAGCCCCAAAATGTCATCCAAAAATAGGAAGAAGTGAGAATTAATGTAAAATACGTAGATAACTAATATAGATAAAGCAAATCCTTACATATAAAAGTAATAAAGATCTGCTGGGAGCTGTAATCACTGTCTATGTAGAGGACAGGAGCTTCTTCAGGGTCCTGTACAGTACACAGTGTCCTAAAAAAGTAATGGAGCCGCCCTCACCTGGTGTCCAAAGGCACAGGTAAAGAGTACGGAACATGTAATACCTCCCTGTACTCTAGGTGGCGCTACTAGATACCAGTCAGTGCATACACTTCAGTAATACAGGTAAAGAGTACAGAACATGTAATACCTCCCTGTACTGTAGGGGGCGCTACCAGACACCAGTCAGTGCATACACTTCAGTAATACAGGTAAAGAGTACGGAACATGTAATACCTCCCTGTACTCTAGGTGGCGCTACTAGATACCAGTCAGTGCATACACTTCAGTAATACAGGTAAAGAGTACAGAACATGTAATACCTCCCTGTACTGTAGGGGGCGCTACCAGACACCAGTCAGTGCATACACTTCAGTAATACAGGTAAAGAGTACACAACATGTAATACCTCCCTGTACTGTATGGGGCGCTACCAGACACCAGTCAGTGCATACACTTCAGTAATACAGGTAAAGAGTACAGAACATGTAATACCTCCCTGTACTGTAGGGGGCGCTACCAGACACCAGTCAGTGCATACACTTCAGTAATACAGGTAAAGAGTACACAACATGTAATACCTCCCTGTACTGTATGGGGCGCTACCAGACACCAGTCAGTGCATACACTTCAGTAATACAGGTAAAGAGTACAGAACATGTAATACCTCCCTGTACTGTAGGGGGCGCTACCAGACACCAGTCAGTGCATACACTTCAGTAGTACAGGTAAAGAGTAGTACAGAACATGTAATACCTCCCTGTACTGTAGGGGGCGCTACCAGACACCAGTCAGTGCATACACTTCAGTAATACAGGTAAAGAGTACACAACATGTAATACCTCCCTGTACTGTATGGGGCGCTACCAGACACCAGTCAGTGCATACACTTCAGTAATACAGGTAAAGAGTACAGAACATGTAATACCTCCCTGTACTGTAGGGGGCGCTACCAGACACCAGTCAGTGCATACACTTCAGTAATACAGGTAAAGAGTACACAACATGTAATACCTCCCTGTACTGTATGGGGCGCTACCAGACACCAGTCAGTGCATACACTTCAGTAATACAGGTAAAGAGTACAGAACATGTAATACCTCCCTGTACTGTAGGGGGCGCTACCAGACACCAGTCAGTGCATACACTTCAGTAATACAGGTAAAGAGTACAGAACTTGTAATACCTCCCTGTACTGTAGGGGGCGCTACCAGACACCAGTCAGTACATACACTTCAGTAATACAGGTAAAGAGTACAGAACATGTAATACTAGTGCTGGGCGGTATGGCCTAAAATGAATATCACAGTATTTTTTTTTTATTATCACGGTATTACCGCCACCCCCACCCTGCGAGCGGGGTCCATGTGCCAACTAGCGGGGTGAAATATGCCCCCCGCGAGCGCGATCGCTACCGTCACCGCTAGCGGGGTCCCTGTGCCCACTAGCGGTGTCACAAGAATGCCGAGCGCGGCTCTGTTCCCCGTCCCTGTCAGCTCTTAGGGTACGGGAACAGATTTAAAAGCCTCACGCGCAGCTAACGTAGTACTGCGCATGCGCAGTACTACGCAAATAGCGTAGGGCTAACGCTAGGCTCCTAGCGCTGCCTACGTTAGCCCTACACTATTTACGTAGTGCTGTTCCCGTACCCTGAGAGCTGACAGGGACGGGGAACAGAGCCGCGCTCAGCATTCTTGTGACACCGCTAGTGGGCACATGGATCCCGCTAGCGGTGGGGATTGATCGTGCTCGCGGGGACATTGGCTGACAGGTGCAGCGGAGGGACACAGTAAATGGATTAGCTTCTGTAATCGGGCCACAGAAGCACACCGGGACAAGTGAGGGCGCCGCACTGGGCTCTACAATTCATCCGGAGGGTGGGGGAGGGGCCCGACCGGTATAGTGGTATGGGCAAAAATCCATACTGTGGGAGAAAAAAAAAAGGGTATCCGGTTCATACTGGTTTAGGCTGCTTTCACACTATGAAAAGTACCCGTTATACAATGCCGGTTATAAAATAGCGGGCGATCGCGGGGTTAAACCGCCATTAGAAAATCCCTAACGTACGTTAGAAAATCCCATTATAGTCTATGTGATTTTTCTAATAGCCGTTTTAACCCGTTATCGCCCGTTATTCATAACGGACGTTATTTTATGACGGGAGATAGTAACAGGAGAAATAGTGCGTGCACTTCTTTCTATTTTGCCCCCTCATGGCCAGACAAACTGTAGTGTAATATCCACTTATTACCTGTACTGCGCCATTTTCCCTGTTGGAATATGCTGTGACAAGCAGGAGATCATGTGACACTTTGTACTGGCTTTCAGTGTCTTCGCCTTGTAAACCACACCCCTTTCTGGTGCTACACCGACAAACCACGCCTCCTTTCTAACATTATCCAACCAAGCCACCCCTCTCTCACAGCTAAAGACACGCCTCCTTCCGACATCATGCCAGTAAGCCATGCCCCCTTTCTACTGGTAGTGGCAGTGGGGTTTGCTGGGAATCATAGTTTTGATAGAGTGCGCAGAAGGAAGGATGAAAAAGTAAATGGAGCAGTGGGCAGAGGAGGACGGTGCAACAAGGAGCAGTGAATGGGGCCAGAAACAAGCCGGGGGGCTCTCTAGGCATATTCCACTTTTTTTAGGTCCTTGGCTAACTCGTTTAAGTTACTTTAAATCTACCAGGCTGCTGGAGGCCACACCCCTTTCATTAATCCTGCCCTTTTTTTAATATTTTGTGTTTCAATCTAATAAAATTAGTAAATAGAAGAACAAAAGCCAAAAAAAAAAGGGGGGGGGGGCACCCCATTGTGTAGATTCACAATAGGTATGTACCCGATCACCACACCAATGTGAGATACTTACCTTCTGGAGTTAACCCTCTGCACTCTCAACCCGAATCATCATGCAGCTGAGACCGATCAATGAAGAGGAATAAAGGAAAAGATGGGTTCACAGAGGGGCTGCTGGATGCATGAAGTAAGATGACTACAGGCAATGCCCAGGACAAATGCATAGAATGTCGGGACGTGTTTCAGCGCAGACGTGTGCCTTCCTCAGGTCCAACAAATACGCTGCTGAAGCGTCCTGAAGTGTTTGCTGTGCATGGACAGGAAACACTTCAGGACGCTTCAGAAGCTTATGTGTTGGACCTGAGGAAGACGCATCAGGACATTACAGAAGCTTATTTGTTGGACCTGAGGATGGCGCATCAGGACGCTTCAGAAGCTTATGTGTTGGACCTGAGGAAGACGCATCAGGACATTACAGAAGCTTATTTGTTGGACCTGAGGAAGGCGCATCAGGACGTTACAGAAGCTTATTTGTTGGACCTGAGGATGGCGCATCAGGACGTTACAGAAGCTTATTTGTTGGACCTGAGGAAGGCGCATCAGGACGTTACAGAAGCTTATTTGTTGGACCTGAGGAAGGCACATCAGGATGTTACAGAAGCTTGTTGGACCTGAGGAAGGCACATCAGGACGCCTCAGCTTATTTGTTGGATTTGAGTAAGACTCATCAGTACACTTTAGTATATGTTGGATCTGAGGAAGGCGCATCAGGACGCTTCAGAAGCTTATTTGTTGGATCTGAGGAAGACGAATGTCTGCACCAAAGCGCGTTGTCCCATTTTATTATTAAAGTTGATTGTTGTCCTGTGCATCGCCTGTGGTCATCTTCCTTCATGCATTCATCAGCGCCTCTGTGAACCCATCTTTTCCTTTATTCCTCTCAACAGTAAAAAAAAATATGTTTGTCTACTTTGTGGTTTGTAAGTCTCAAAATCCATCTTTAATTCTTACAGAAAATCCCGGTAAGAACTCTGAGGTGAACGTCATATTACCCATAAAATATAAAGTAGAAGGAGATATCATAGAGCGCTCCTTAGAAGAAGACATACTCACCCTTATTGTACATCCAGAACTTCACAATACAGAGCTATCGTATAATAATCCCCCTGATTATACGGAACCTTCTCCTGACCAATTACAGATTGTTACCACAAGGACAGATCCGAAAGATGGAGAAAGGATTCAATGTGGTGAATGTGGAAAACAGTTTACAAGAGGATCAGAACTTTTTACACACTTAAGAAATCACACAGGAGAAAAACTGTGTTTATATTCAGAATGTGGAAAATATTTTACGAAGAAATCACAGTTTGTTACACCTAAAATAATTCGCAATGGAGAGAAGCCGTATTCATGTTCAGAATGTGGGAAATGTTATATGAAGAAATCACTGCTTATTATACATGAGAGAAGTCACACGGGAGAGAAGCCGTATTCATGTTCAGAATGTGGGAAAAGTTTTACAAGTAACTCAAATCTGGTTCGACACGAGAGAATTCACACAGGAGAGAAGCCATATTCATGTCCAGAATGTGGGAAATGTTTTATAAGTAGATCATATCTTGTTAGACATGCGAGAAGTCACACCGGAGAAAAGCCATATCCGTGTTTACAATGCGGGAAATGTTTTAAGGATCAATCAAATCTTGTTAAACACGAGAGAGGACACACAGGAGAGAATCTATATTCGTTGGGAAACTGATTTGGGTCCCTTGTCTGATGATGACTGGTCTACCGTTTTAGCCCTAACTCCTTATTTGTCTCTCTCTGAGGCAAATCGCTTGTCTCAGTTGTATCTGTTGCATAGGGTATACAAAACACCAGCACTCCTCCATAGGATTGGTATAAGATGTGACTCTACAGGCCCTTGGTGCGGTCAATTAAATGCTCATTTAATACATATGATGTGGGACTGTCCCCACCTTGTCTCTACTCCTAATTCATAGG
This sequence comes from Hyla sarda, assembly GCF_029499605.1. NCBI lineage: Eukaryota > Metazoa > Chordata > Amphibia > Anura > Hylidae > Hyla > Hyla sarda. The sequence goes on along the minus strand of NC_079200.1, from coordinate 7,279,147 downwards.
GTGTATGGAATTACATTATCTTTCACCCCTAGGGTGTGTATTCTGGGCCTTATTGGGTGTGATTCTTGCCCCTCTGGTGTTGGGATTGGGATGTTACGAATGTTGTACCAGGCGAGGAAGTTAATTGCCCAATACTGGATTAGAGCAAGTCCTCCCTCCATTGTGGATTTAACTGTCCGGCTGTCGCTCATTGTGCGTTTGGAAAAGGGTATAAATGAGAAAAGGAAAGCTAATCGTAAATTCCAGGCGGTTTGGGGACCGTGGTTGAATGCTTTTGATGGACAATCAGATAATCATTAACCCCTTAACGACGCAGGACGTATATTTACGTCCTGCGCCGGCTCCCGCGATATGAAGCGGGATCGTGCCACGATCCCGCATCATATCGCGTCGGTCCCGGCGCTCATCAACGGCCGGGACCTGCGGCTAATACCACACATCGCCGATTGCGGCGATGTGCGATATTAACCCTTTAGAAGCGGCGGTCAAAGCTGACCGCCGCTTCTAAAACGAAAGTGAAAGTGACCCGGCTGCTCAGTTGGGCTGTTCGGGACCGCCGCAGTGAAAGCGCGGCGTCCCAAACAGCTGACAGGACGCCGGGAGGGCCCTTACCTGCCTCCTCGGTGTCTGATCGGCGAATGACTGCTCCGTGCCTGAGATCCAGGCAGGAGCAGTCAAGCGCCGATAACACTAATCACAGGCGTGTTAATACACACCAGTGATCAGCATAGGAGATCAGTGTGTGCAGTGTTATAGGTCCCTATGGGATAACAATGATCAGTATAAAAGATCAGTGTGTGCAGTGTTATAGGTCCCTATGGGATAACAATGATCAGTATAAAAGATCAGTGTGTGCAGTGTTATAGGTCCTTATGGGATAACAATGATCAGTGTAAGAGATCAGTGTGTGCAGTGTTATAGGTCCCTATGGGAGCTATAACACTGCAAAAAAAAGTACAAAAAAAGTGTTAATAAAGGTCATTTAACCCCTTCCCTAATAAAAGTTTGAATCACCCCCCTTTTCCCATAAAAAAAATAAAACAGTGTAAATAAAAATATGGTATCGCCGCGTGCGTAAATGTCCGAACTATAAAAATATATCATTAATTAAACCGCACGGTCAATGGCGTACGCGCAAAACAATTCCAAAGTCAAAAAAAGCGCATTTTTGGTCACTTTTTATACCATTAAAAAATGAATAAAAAGTGATCAAAACATCAGATCAAAACAAAAATCATACCAATAAAAACTTCAGATCACGGCGCAAAAAATGAGTCCTCATACCGCCCTGTACGTGGAAAAATAAAGTTATAGGGGTCAGAAGATGACATTTTTAAATGTATAAATTTTCCTGCATGTAGTTATGATTTTTTCCAGAAGTGCGACAATATCCAACCTAAATAAGTAGGGGATCATTTTAACCGTATGGACCTACAGAATAATGATAAGGTGTAATTTTTACCGAAATATGCACTGCGTAGAAACGGAAGCCCCCAAAAGTTACAAAATGGCGTTTTTTCTTCGATTTTGTCGCACAATGATTTTTTTTCCGTTTCGCCGTGCATTTTTGGGTAAAATGACTAATGTCACTGCAAAGTAGAATTGGCGACGCAAAAAATAAGCCATAATATGGATTTTTAGGTGGAAAATTGAAAGGGTTATGATTTTTAAAAGGTAAGGAGGAAAAAACGAAAGTGCAAAAACGGAAAAACCCTGAGTCCTTAAGGGGTTAATAGGTATCTCCTTTGACTGGATGGCTGTGAGGATGGAGTGGAATGGGAGCTATTGCTCCACTTGATTGGCGCCTGGTGTTCCGTGACCTGCTATATGTCCGTGCCGTCTCTCCTTTATGTTTCCGATTATGTCCGCATGACCTCCTACAGAATCGATTTGGGGTTCATATATTGTCATACGGCTTTTTATCGCGGTGCTTTCTACTAATGGACGGCTTCTTTGTTGTTCTTTTTGTAGTCGTTTGGTGGACAAAGGGTTGGGATGTATGTCTCTGGGGTGGTGGGTCTGGGTGTTTGATGATGTATGGGTATTTGTTGTTAAAATTGTAAAATGTTTTAATAAAAATATCTGATTTAAAAAAAAGAAGCCATATTCTTGTTCACAATGTGGGAAATGTTATACGGATAAATCGACTCTTACTAGACATGAGAGAAGTCAGACTAAAAAAGACCATATTCCTGCTCAGAATGTGGGAAATGTTTTACAAATAAGTCACATTTTCTGATACATGACATAAGTCACGCAGGGAGAAGCCATTTTCATGTTCAGAAAAGAAGACGCTTTATTGGAGGCAACAGAAAATTGCACTAGACTTGTCAGTAAAAGCAGAAAAAGGAAGAGACCACTGTGGTTCTCAGCAGAAGTGGCCAAAATCATTAAAAACAAAAAAAAACTAGCATTAAGTCATTATAAAACAACCCAGAGCAATGAAGATAGGGAAATCTACAAGACTAGGCAGAAAGAGGCCAAGCAAGTTCTAAGAACTTCTAAAGCACAGGCAGAAGAAAAACTAGCTCAGTCTGTGAAAAAAGGGGTTAAGACATTCTTCAGATATATAAATGAAAAAAGGAAATCAAAACAAGGAATAACTAAATTAAAAACAAAGGAAGGAAGGTGTGTAGAAGAGAAGAAAGGGCGAGCCGACTGCCTTAATGATGACTCCTGTTCAGTTTTTACAGAAGAAAAAGAAGGAAAAGGACCTCCATTAGAGAGATAAACTAAGGAATCGTTTGATGCATGTGTCTTTACAGAGGAAGAGGTTCTACGTTTGCTTTCTAAAGTGAAGACAAATCACAGGGGCCTGATGGGATACACCCAAAATTATTAAAAGAGTTTAGTGGTGAGCGAGCAAAACCGTTAGCAGATTTATTTAACCAATCAATGGTAACAGGAGCCGTCCCGGAAGATTGGAAATTAGCAAATGTCTTGCCCATTCACAAGAAAGGTAGTAGGGAGGAATCAGGTGACTATAGGCCAGTAAGTCTGACATCAATAGTGGGGAAGTTAATGGAAACCCTACTAAAGGATAGGATTGTGGAACATCTAAAATCCCATGGATTGCAAGATGAAAATCAACATGGGTTTACTTCAGGGAGATCATTTCACAGCAACAAAAAACTGTCAGATTAAAGGTTCCTCTCTAGGTATCACAGCAACTGAAAATAACCTTTTTCTAAAACATATATACTTTAATGGTATGCTTTAAAATGAGAATAACTAAAGCAAAAATAAACTATAATTGGTGACATATAGGTGAAAAAATATATCAAATAACGAGACACAGGTCCTATTGTTAGATGGGCAGCACCCTATGAGAGAGATAATGTACCACAACCGTCGATCACTGCGGATATATCAGTGGTACAATTAGATACATTCTCATATATATTCAATGGTGCTACTCATTATCTAGGACCTCTCCCCACACCACGTGAGAAAGGTGATAAGATAAATGTTACAATTTGGTATCCGTTCCGACGCGTTTCCCCCCAACTCGTGGGGTTTCTCAAGGAACTAATGGGATACAATCAACAGTCATAAAAATCGTCTCTGGTGTTTTTAGATTGTCTCTGATGCAGTAGGTGCCTGAATAAAAAAAATACATAAACACACTATTTGCATCTCTCTCGGTCCAGCATAAAAACTGCTAAATACATACATGAAAGAAATGAAAATAAAAGGATATTTATATAGAAACTCTCCCCAGGAGGGGTACATACCATAACTTGATTGACATCACTCTCAAGGCAGATAAATTATGGACAGTCTATTGTACTGCATCTCCAAAGAAGAAGCACTAGATAAACAAGCAGCAGTACATGTCCGTCAGTTTTTAAACCACATTGCATTAACACAATCAAGCAGGGGGGACATGATATAACAAGGTACCCAGCTGTGATACATACCTATCTTATGCCCGCCTTGTACCAACAATGGATACCGAGCGCCAGGATAAGCGCACTCTTTAATCACCGGCGGCATGTGTGTGGCTCAGTACACTGCCATTAAATACACCGGCCGGCATACATTTCCGGGGTAGCACCGATTCACTTCCGGTATTTACCCGACTGTGTAATGCGCATGCGTGACTTCCCTGCTTCTGAAAGTGTTTTCTATGATGTCACTCAGATCAAGCGCAGGCGCATTCGGATTTCACAGCGCTCACATCAGTGTCTCCGTGTGTGCCTATTGCGCATGATCGGAGCTACTCCCGATCATGTGACCGTCATGTGATTTTGGTGTTTAAAAACAATATGGTAAAGAATGGACCAAGTCAGTCCACTCTATCCCATAGTGTACAAACAAGGTAAGTATGAACTGTTGTCCATCGGGGAGGTTTATATTGAAAAAGATGTAAATTTATTATTATTACAGGACACCATAGATGGTAATTATTATGAAGGTTTGTGATTATGTCCGCAGATTTGGATGTGCTTATGATCACCAAATCCATTGTCCTTCCATATTGGTTAATCAAAAGGAGAGAGAGGTGGTTATAGAAAAAGAAGCTGTAAGAAAATAATAAAAATAATAATACTAACACTTAGAGTAGCAAAAAAAGAAGATCTATCATTCTGGTCATATATTGAGATGATATAGCTACCCAGAGTAATAATATGTCATACCTTCCTCTTAAATCTATACCTGTTTCGGATCCCTGTTGATCTTATCATTAATCCCAGCAAAATCAAGTTTTATGACTATATCTTGTTAGGGAAGATAGATGTAATACGGGCTCCAGAACTTATGTAAAGGAAAAGAAAAAGATAAGAATGAACAAAAATGGGGAGACAGCGGTGCCCCCCTAAATCTAAATCCTCAACCCTCTGTCCCTACCTTTTGAGGGACCCACCTCCTTAGCAGGGTGGCCTCAACCACGAGGACTTTCCCTCCCTTACTAAGTGATGGATCTATCCGGTTCACATCCTACAGAAAGGAAAATGGGACGAATGTCTTTGGCGATCCCATCCCCGCAAATCTATAATCACAGCCTGTCATCAAATTATAGTTAGTCTTCATAATGTTCACCAAATAAATTTTAGCTCCTACGTTGGAGACAAATAGATACCCTAAAACAAGGGGGGAGAGAACAAGGCAATTTATCACATCTCCTAGTCTCCTGTAGCCTAAGCTAATCCTCCTTTATCATCCAATGAAGTGACACTGTAAATTATCCCTGTTCGATAAAGGGTGTGAATAAAAGGCTCTCATTTAAGCCATAAGGTCTCACTGTCTTCAGTCTGAAAATCCATTCGGCCTCCTTCCTCAAAATCTTTCTATCCGTATCACCTCTCCTTATACTCGATCTGATGACCTCTATCACCTGAAATGTTAATACCTTAGGGTCTCCATTGTGTTGTTCCCACACATGTTTGGCTATAGAAGTGTCATGTCTGTGTCGTATGTCACCTAGATGTTCACCCACCCTCCTTCGTATCTCACGGCTCGTTTTCCCCACATAACCTAATGGGCATGTACATCTACATAAATAGACCACTCCACTTGTTTTACAGTTTGCGAAGTCCCTAATCTTAAATTCTTCACCTGTATGATCGTTCTTAAAGGTTTTGGATTTGTCCATAAAAGGGCATGCTATACAGTTCCCTCCACATCTAAAAGTGCCTATAGGCTTTCTTGCCAACCATGATCCTGATACTTCTTCTCTTTCGAAGTGGCTATGGACCACAAAGTCCATGATGGATCTTCCTCTTCGAAAAGTAATGGACGGGTGGTCAGATAACACATCTTTCAAGTGAGGGTCAGTTTTTAGAATGCCCCAGTATCGACCCAAAATCTTTTTAACCTGTTCTGATCTTTCATCAAATGTGCCTATCAGGCGGATCTGTTTGTTTTTATTGGGTGGTCTCTTTTTAGGAGTTAGAAGGTCTGTCCTATCACTCTTAAGTGCATGTTTAAAGGCTTTCCTAAGGACCCTATCGGGATACCCCCTTTCTTGAAACCTCTTTCTCAGGTCAGCCGACTGTCTAATAAAGTCCTCCCTATCTGAGCAATTGCGTCTCAGTCGTAAATACTGACCCTTGGGGATCCCGTGTTTCTGAGGGTTGGGGTGGTGACTCTCGTATCTTAATAAGTTATTGGTCGCCGTGGGTTTCCTATATATGCTCGTCCTAAGGCTCCCCCTTCCGTCTTTCTCAATTAGCACATCCAAAAACGGGAGGGATACAGAGCTGCTTTCTGATGTAAACCGCAGCCCAATAGGATTATGATTGAGGGATGATACAAACTCCTTAAACAAAGCCTCCGTACCTTTCCACAATATAAACACGTCGTCTATGTATCTTCCCCAATATAGAATTTTTGATGTATACTGGTTTTCCTCCTCTCCAAAGACAATGTTATCCTCCCACCGGCAGATAAAGGGGGAAACCTGGTTATCTTACCCATTGACAAATATAAGACCATGTGTTTAGACCTTCTTCGGGACAGGGATGGATATGCTGTACTTACCTCGGATCCGACTGATGAATTCTTATTGGAACTAGAAAATGTGCTTGTTGATGCCTTAGATAAAAGACTGATTGATAGGGATGAGTTTAAATTCCTCCTCCCCAATAAACCACAAATAGCGACTTTTTACGCGTTGCCAAAGGTCCATAAGGGGCTTCATCCTCTAAAAGGACGACCAATTGTATCAGGTGTCTCATCAATCACACAGAATTGTGGCATATATGTAGCCAGGATCCTGAGAGAGTTTGTAACTGCCCTTCCCTCTTATATTAGGGACACTTCTGACTTATTGCAAAAACTTGACGGGATAACAGTGGAAACAGATGTTCTACTAGCATCAATAGATGTAGAGGCCTTGTATAGTAGTATACCACACGAATGGGGTTTAAAAGCCACTGAACACTATTTAAGGTCTCGAGGTATCCCCTGTCAAGAACATAGTCGCTTTGTTTTATCCCTCCTCCAATTTGTTTTGCAACATAACTATTTCATATTTGACCGTCGTATCTACCACCAACTCAGGGGCACAGCGATGGGGAGCCCTTGTGCCCCCACATACGCAAACGTGACCCTGGGTTGGTGGGAGGATAACATTGTCTTTGGAGAGGAGGAAAACCAGTATACATCAAAAATTCTATATTGGGGAAGATACATAGACGACGTGTTTATATTGTGGAAAGGTACGGAGGCTTTGTTTAAGGAGTTTGTATCATCCCTCAATCATAATCCTATTGGGCTGCGGTTTACATCAGAAAGCAGCTCTGTATCCCTCCCGTTTTTGGATGTGCTAATTGAGAAAGACGGAAGGGGGAGCCTTAGGACGAGCATATATAGGAAACCCACGGCGACCAATAACTTATTAAGATACGAGAGTCACCACCCCAACCCTCAGAAACACGGGATCCCCAAGGGTCAGTATTTACGACTGAGACGCAATTGCTCAGATAGGGAGGACTTTATTAGACAGTCGGCTGACCTGAGAAAGAGGTTTCAAGAAAGGGGGTATCCCGATAGGGTCCTTAGGAAAGCCTTTAAACATGCACTTAAGAGTGATAGGACAGACCTTCTAACTCCTAAAAAGAGACCACCCAATAACAACAAACAGATCCGCCTGATAGGCACATTTGATGAAAGATCAGAACAGGTTAAAAAGATTTTGGGTCGATACTGGGGCATTCTAAAAACTGACCCTCACTTGAAAGATGTGTTATCTGACCACCCGTCCATTACTTTTCGAAGAGGAAGATCCATCAGGGACTTTGTGGTCCATAGCCACTTCGAAAGAGAAGAAGTATCAGGATCATGGTTGGCAAGAAAGCCTATAGGCACTTTTAGATGTGGAGGGAACTGTATAGCATGCCCTTTTATGGACAAATCCAAAACCTTTAAGAACGATCATACAGGTGAAGAATTTAAGATTAGGGACTTCGCAAACTGTAAAACAAGTGGAGTGGTCTATTTATGTAGATGTACATGCCCATTAGGTTATGTGGGGAAAACGAGCCGTGAGATACGAAGGAGGGTGGGTGAACATCTAGGTGACATACGACACAGACATGACACTTCTATAGCCAAACATGTGTGGGAACAACACAATGGAGACCCTAAGGTATTAACATTTCAGGTGATAGAGGTCATCAGATCGAGTATAAGGAGAGGTGATACGGATAGAAAGATTTTGAGGAAGGAGGCCGAATGGATTTTCAGACTGAAGACAGTGAGACCTTATGGCTTAAATGAGAGCCTTTTATTCACACCCTTTATCGAACAGGGATAATTTACAGTGTCACTTCATTGGATGATAAAGGAGGATTAGCTTAGGCTACAGGAGACTAGGAGATGTGATAAATTGCCTTGTTCTCTCCCCCCTTGTTTTAGGGTATCTATTTGTCTCCAACGTAGGAGCTAAAATTTATTTGGTGAACATTATGAAGACTAACTATAATTTGATGACAGGCTGTGATTATAGATTTGCGGGGATGGGATCGCCAAAGACATTCGTCCCATTTTCCTTTCTGTAGGATGTGAACCGGATAGATCCATCACTTAGTAAGGGAGGGAAAGTCCTCGTGGTTGAGGCCACCCTGCTAAGGAGGTGGGTCCCTCAAAAGGTAGGGACAGAGGGTTGAGGATTTAGATTTAGGGGGGCACCGCTGTCTCCCCATTTTTGTTCATTCTTATCTTTTTCTTTTCCTTTACATAAGTTCTGGAGCCCGTATTACATCTATCTTCCCTAACAAGATATAGTCATAAAACTTGATTTTGCTGGGATTAATGATAAGATCAACAGGGATCCGAAACAGGTATAGATTTAAGAGGAAGGTATGACATATTATTACTCTGGGTAGCTATATCATCTCAATATATGACCAGAATGATAGATCTTCTTTTTTTTGCTACTCTAAGTGTTAGTATTATTATTTTTATTATTTTCTTACAGCTTCTTTTTCTATAACCACCTCTCTCTCCTTTTGATTAACCAATATGGAAGGACAATGGATTTGGTGATCATAAGCACATCCAAATCTGCGGACATAATCACAAACCTTCATAATAATTACCATCTATGGTGTCCTGTAATAATAATAAATTTACATCTTTTTCAATATAAACCTCCCCGATGGACAACAGTTCATACTTACCTTGTTTGTACACTATGGGATAGAGTGGACTGACTTGGTCCATTCTTTACCATATTGTTTTTAAACACCAAAATCACATGACGGTCACATGATCGGGAGTAGCTCCGATCATGCGCAATAGGCACACACGGAGACACTGATGTGAGCGCTGTGAAATCCGAATGCGCCTGCGCTTGATCTGAGTGACATCATAGAAAACACTTTCAGAAGCAGGGAAGTCACGCATGCGCATTACACAGTCGGGTAAATACCGGAAGTGAATCGGTGCTACCCCGGAAATGTATGCCGGCCGGTGTATTTAATGGCAGTGTACTGAGCCACACACATGCCGCCGGTGATTAAAGAGTGCGCTTATCCTGGCGCTCGGTATCCATTGTTGGTACAAGGCGGGCATAAGATAGGTATGTATCACAGCTGGGTACCTTGTTATATCATGTCCCGCCTGCTTGATTGTGTTAATGCAATGTGGTTTAAAAACTGACGGACATGTACTGCTGCTTGTTTATCTAGTGCTTCTTCTTTGGAGATGCAGTACAATAGACTGTCCATAATTTATCTGCCTTGAGAGTGATGTCAATCAAGTTATGGTATGTACCCCTCCTGGGGAGAGTTTCTATATAAATATCCTTTTATTTTCATTTCTTTCATGTATGTATTTAGCAGTTTTTATGCTGGACCGAGAGAGATGCAAATAGTGTGTTTATGTATTTTTTTTATTCAGGCACCTACTGCATCAGAGACAATCTAATAACACCAGAGACGATTTTTATGACTGTTGATTGTATCCCATTAGTTCCTTGAGAAACCCCACGAGTTGGGGGGAAACGGATACCAAATTGTAACATTTATCTTATCACCTTTCTCACGTGGTGTGGGGAGAGGTCCTAGATAATGAGTAGCACCATTGAATATATATGAGAATGTATCTAATTGTACCACTGATATATCCGCAGTGATCGACGGTTGTGGTACATTATCTCTCTCATAGGGTGCTGCCCATCTAACAATAGGACCTGTGTCTCGTTATTTGATATATTTTTTCACCTATAGGTCACCAATTATAGTTTATTTTTGCTTTAGTTATTCTCATTTTAAAGCATACCATTAAAGTATATATGTTTTAGAAAAAGGTTATTTTCAGTTGCTGTGATACCTTCAGGGAGATCATGTCAAACAAATCTTATTGATTTTTTTTGACTGGGTGACTAAAATAATAGATGGCGGAGGGGCAGTAGACATTGCATATCTAGATTTTAGTAAGGCTTTTCACACTGTCCCACATAGAAGACTTATCAATAAACTACAGTCATTGAGCTTGGACTCCAATATTGTTGAGTGGATTAGGCAGTGGCTGAGTGACAGACAACAGAGGGTTGTCGTCAATGGAGAATATTCAGAACGAGATCTTGTCACCAGTGGGGACCTCAGGGATCTGTTCTGGGACCAGTATTGTTTAATATCTTCATTAGTGATATTACAGAAGGTCTCGATGGTTTTGGTCTTTTTGCTGATGACACAAAGATATGTAACAGGGTTGATGTTCCTGGAGGGATCCGCCAAATGGAAAAGGATTTAGGCAAACTAGAAGAATGGTCAGAACTCTGGACACTGAAATTTAATGTGGATAAGTGCAAGATAATGGACCTGGGGCGTAAAAACCCTCGGGCAGAATATAGAATATGTGATACAGTCCTGACCTCAGTATCAGAGGGATTTAGGAGGAATTATTTCAGAAGATTTAAAGGTAGGAAGACAATGTAATAGAGCAGCAGGAGATCATAGCAGAATGCTTGGATGTATAGGGAGAGGTATAATCAGTAGAAAGAGAGAAGTGCTCATGGGTGTATAGGGAGAGGTATAAGCAGCAGAGAGAGAAGTGCTCATGGGTGTATAGGTAGAGGTATAAGCAGTAGAAAGAGAGAAGTGCTCATGCATGTATAGGGAGAGGTATAAGCAGCAGAGAGAAGTGCTCATGGGTGTATAGGTAGAGGTATAAGCAGTAGAAAGAGAGAAGTGCTCATGGGTGTATAGGGAGAGGGATAAGCAGCAGAAAGAGAAGTGTTCATGGATGTATAGGGAGAGGTATAAGCAGTAGAAAGAGAGAAGTGCTCATGCATGTATAGGGAGAAGTATAAGCAGTAGAGAGAGAGAAGCGTTCATGGATGTATAGGGAGAGGTATAAGCAGTAGAGAGAAGTGCTCATGCTGCTGTACAGAACACTGGTGAGACCTCACTTGGAGTATTGTGCGCAGTACTGGAGGCCGTATCTCCAGAAGGATATAGATACTTTAGAGAGAGTTCAAAGAAGATACTAAACTAGTACATGGATTGCAGGATAAAACTTACCAGGAAAGAATAAAAGGACCTTAACATGTATAGAAGAAAGAAGAGACAGAGGGAGATGATAGAGACTTTAAAATACATAAAGGGAATCAACACGGTAAAGGAGGAGAAGAGATATAAGAGAAGAAAAACTACCACAAGAGGACATAGTGTTATATAGAGGACATAGTGTTATATATAGAGGACATAGTGTTTTATATATAGAGGACATAGTGTTATATAGAGGACATAGTGTTATATAGAGGACATAGTGTTATATAGAGGACATAGTGTTATATATAGAGGACATAGTGTTATATATAGGACATGGTGTTATATATAGAGGACATAGTGTTATATAGAGGACATAGTTATAAATTAGAGGGGCAAAGGTTTCTGCAGTAATATCAGGAAGTATTACTTTACTGAGAGAGTAGTGGATACATGGAATAGCTTTCCTGCAGAAGTGGTCGCTGCAAATACAGTGAAGGAGTTTAAACATGCATGGGATAAGCATAAGGCTATCCTTCATATAAGACAGGGATAGGTATAAGGCTATCCTTCATATAAGATAGGGATAGGTATAAGGCTATCCTTCATATAAGATAGAGATAGGTATAAGGCTATCCTTCATATAAGATAGAGATAGGTATAAGGCTATCCTTCATATAAGATAGGGATAAGCATAAGGCTATCCTTCATATAAGATAGGGATAAGCATAAGGCTATCCTTCATATAAGATAGGGATATGTATAAGGTTATCCTTCATATAAGACAGGGATAGGTATAAGGCTATCCTTCATATAAGATAGGGATAGGTATAAGGCTATCCTTCATATAAGATAGGGATAGGTATAAGGCTATCCTTCATATAAGATAGGGATAGGTATAAGGTTATCCTTCATATAAGACAGGGATAGGTATAAGGCTATCCTTCATATAAGATAGGGATAGGTATAAGGCTATCCTTCATATAAGATAGAGATAGGCATAAGGCTATCCTTCATATAAGATAGAGATAGGCATAAGGCTATCCTTCATATAAGATAGAGATAGGCATAAGGCTATCCTTCATATAAGATAGAGATAGGCATAAGGCTATCCTTCATATAAGATAGAGATAGGTATAAGGCTATTCTTCATATAAGATAGGGATAAGCATAAGGCTATCCTTCATATAAGATAGAGATAGGCATAAGGCTATCCTTCATATAAGATAGAGATAGGCATAAGGCTATCCTTCATATAAGATAGGGCCAGGGACTATTCATAGTATTCAGATTATTGGGCAGACTAGATGGGCCAAATGGTTCTTATCTGCCGACACCTTCTATGTTTCTATGTGGAAAATGTTTTACACAAAATTGGAGATAAGACATTTTAATGTTTTATACGTGGAAATATTTTTACATTTTTGTAAGGGTAAACTAACGTATGCACTGACTGTGGAAACAAAGATTGCTATTCTACACAAAAAAGAGAGTGCTTCAAGTGCCGTTATCCCAATGGTACAACACCAACACCGGTGCACAAATCTACGTGATGTCTGGAGCAGCCTACGTCTACCCCGTGGCTCAAAGGATTTGCGGCGGCGAATTAAATCAATTAAAGGGGTACTCCGGTGCTTACACATCTTATCCCCTATCCAAAGGATAGGGGATAAGATGCCTGATCGCGTTTGTAATCAGTCCCCGGAGCGTGTTCGGACTGATTACAAACGGGGTGCCGCGTGCATGATCACGGGCGCCCCCAGCTGCGGGACTCCCGCGATCAGGCATCTTATCCCCTATCCTTTGGATAGGGGATAAGATGTGTAAGCGCCGGAGTACCCCTTTAAGGAGATCTTCAGGGAACCTCCATGGGCCAGAAGATCGTCCAGAGTCTTCAGAAAAGACACACCTAGAGAGGGCGCTCTTGGCTAAAGTTATATAACATTCCAGACAAGGTATATAAAATAACAAAGGCTTCATTGGAGTAAAGATCGGACAACGGTCCAGCCCTGAAGAAGAGGGTTGGATCCTTGAAACGCGTTGATTTTTACTTCAATAAAACCTGTTGCTATTTTTTATATCTTGTCCGGAATTCACTATTGGATGCTATAATTATATATAATTAGCCAGAAGCGCCAGACGTCTGGATTTTCAGAAGACTCCCAAGGACCTCCTGGCCAAACGAGATTTCCCAAGGGCCTGTGTCTTTAAAGGGGTACTCTGCTGGGTACTGAGCTGGGGTCATGCCATCACGCCCCGCCCCCTTGTGCTGTCGACGTGATGACGAGGAAGGAGAGCGCCGGCCATACAGGGGATCCCTGAACGGAGAAGACACCGAGGCAGCAGGTAAGGTCCCTCCCGGTGTCCTGTAAGCACTAACCCGGCTATTCAGTCGGGCTGTTCGGGACGCCGCGGTGAAATCGCTGAACAGCCGGGTTAGTGTCACTTTCCCTTCAGACGCGGCGGCAGCTTTGATCGCCGCGTCTGAAGGGTTAATACAGGGCATCACCGCGATCGGTGATGTCCTGTATTAGCCACGGGTCCCGGCCACTGATGGTCGCAGGGACCGCCGCGATAGGGGTGTATTCGCCGTATAAGACGCACCGACTTTTTCCCCCCAGTTTTGGGGAAGAAAAAGTGCATCTTATACGGCGGAAAATACGGTAATTATATTGATCATTAGACTGCTATATTGAGATTACAGGCTCAAGTTGCATAATATTTTACAGTTGTTACATTTATTATTGTTTTTTTTATTTATTTTGTATTATTTAATATTATTTAGGGGGGTACAAGTGCCCTGTACATTCCCTATTTAATTTATTATCATTGCATATTAAAAAATATTAACTAATATTTTAAACCAAATATCTTTGACCTTGAGCCCCATTTTTCTTTTAACAGATTTGTAAATTACTTCTATTAAAAAAATCTTAATCCTTCCAGTACTTATTAGCTGCTGAATACTACAGAGGAAATTCTTTTCTTTTTGGAACACGGAGCTCTCTGCTGACATCACGAGCACAGTTCTCTCTGCTGACATCTCTGTCCATTTTAAGAACTGTCCAGAGTGGGAGAAAATCCCCCATGGAAAACATATGCTGCTCTGGACGGTTCCTAAAATGGACAGAGATGTCAGCAGAGAGCACTGTGCTCGTGATGTCAGCAGAGAGCTCCGTGTTCCAAAAAGAAAAGAATTTCCTCTGTAGTATTCAGCAGCTAATAAGTACTGGAAGGATTAAGATTTTTTTAATTTTCTGGCACCAGTTGAAAAAAAAAAAAGTTTTCCACCGGAGTACCCCTTTAAGCTATTTCTTTTTCACTTTTTTGAGACACTGTCACGAATCCTGTTGCAGTTCCCAAAAAGTAAGAATTTTTGGAACGCTTGGACATATCCATTGTGTCTTCCGATAACTCTGTGTGCATTGTAACATCAGCAGGTATTTGCCAACAACCAGGAATACTTTCTGCACAATTATTGTAGTGTTAAAAAATTTACAAAATCCACTAGTGTGTTTTTAAATGGGCGCGGTCAGATCCAAAAATATTATTATATGTTGTTACTGATGAATATTAACTCCTACGGACCAAGGGCGTACAGGTACGCCCTGACATCCTGGTACTTGAGGACCAAGGGCGTACCTGTATGTCCGTGGGAATTCCCTGCCGCGAATCATTCAGCTGGCACCCTGCTGGAAAATACGGATGATCGGAGCTGCTACGGATCAGATCCCCCTGCTCTGCCCACTCCAGGAAGTCCGGGCAGAGCAGGGGAAGATGGTGGCGATCGTGCGGGGGCTGTTGATGCGGGGGGGACACTGGCGGCAGTTACCTGAGATCACGTGGTGATTGGGGATCGGCAGCAGAAAGGAGGCGGCGGTGAAGATCGCTGTAAAGTGATTTTCACTGCTGCTTCTAGGAGTTTCAAAACTACAACCCCCAGCATGCCCAGACAGCCTTTGCAACATTGGTAGGGCCACAGTTTGGAGACCACTGTGCAGTGGTCTCCAGACTGTGCTCTTCCAGATGTTGCAGAACTACAACTCCCAGCATTCCTGGACAGTCTCGCCATGCTGGGAGTTGTAGTTTTGCAACATCTGGAAGGGCACAATTTGGAGACCACTACAATTTAAAGCACACAGAGACTGTCCAGGCATGCTGGGAGTTGTATCTGGTGGTTGAAATTTTTTTATTGGACCTGAAAATGAAAATTTTTTATTTTTTCACTAAAATGCTGGTATCATCCCAAAAAGCCCCCCGAAATTTTTAACCCCATTTCTTCTGAGTATGGAAATACCCCATATGAGGATGTAAAGGGCTCTACGGGCGAACTACAATGCTCAGAAGAGGAGGAGTGCCATTGGGCTTTCGGAGAGAGAATTTGATTGGAATAGAAGTCGGAGGCCATGTGCGTTTAAAAAGCCCCCATAGTGCCAGAACAATGGACCCCCCCCCACATGTGACCCCATTTTGGAAACTACACCCCTCATGTAATGTAATAAGGGGTCTGACAGATTTTTGGAACAGTGGTCTGTGAAAATGAAAAATGTTATTTTTAATTTGCTCAGCCCTCTGTTCCAAAGATCTGTCAAACGCCAGTGGGGTGTAAATTTTTCATTTTCACGTCCGACTTTACCGAAAATTCGTCAAACACCTGTGGGGCGTTAAGGCTCACTGTACCCCTTGTTACATTCCAAAATAGTATGCCAGGTGTTTTTTTTATTTATTTTTTGTTCTGGCACCATAGGGGCTTCCTAAATGTGACATGCCCCCCAAAAACCATTTCAGTAAAACTCACTCTCCAAAATCCCTTAACTTCTGAGCCCTCTAGTGTACCCACAGAGAACTTCACGTTCACATACAAGGTATTTCCTTACTCAAGAGAAATTGGGTTACAAATTTTGGGGGGATTTATCTCCTTTTACCCCTTGTAAAAATTGCAATGCAAAAAAATATAATTTAAAACTGGGTCTACAAGAACATGTTCATGTACAAAATGGAGATTTTGAATTTTCTCCTTCATTTGCTGCTATTCCTTTGAAACACCTAAAGGGTTAACAAACTTTCTGTCATTTTGGATACTTTGGGGGGTGCAGTTTTTTTTATAATGGGGTCATTTGTGGGGTATTTCTAATATGAAGACCCTTCAAATCCACTTGAAACCTGAACTGGTCCCTGAAAAATTCTGATATTGAAAATTTTGTGAAAAATTGGAAAATTGCTGCTGAACTTTGAAGCCCTCTGGTGTCTTCCAAAAAGTAAAAACTTCTCAACTTTATGATGCAAATATAAAGTAGACATATTGTATCTGTGAATCAATATATAATTTATTTGGAATGTCTATTTTTCTTACAAGTAGAAAGCTTCAAAGTTAGAAAAATGCAAAATTTTCAAATTTTTCACAACATTTTAGAATTTTTCACCAAGAAATGATGAAACTATCGACAAAAATTTACCGCTATGTTAAAGTAGAATATGTCACGAATCAAATTCAGAAGTAAAAGCATCCCAGAGTAATAAATGCTTAAAGTGACAGTGGTCAGATGTGCAAAAAATGGTCTGGTCCTTAAGGTGAAAATGAGCTTGGTCCTTAAGGGGTTAAATACTTTTTGTAAAAAAATAAAAATAAAAAAAATGTAGATGTTTAAAAAAGAAAATCCCCTCCGAAGACCAGACAGACAGACATTTCTGCTGCAGCCGGCTTGGGGATTGCGGTGGGAATCCAGTGACAGGACCCTCGCGATCAGACATCTTAAGATGGATAAGATGTTTTTGCCGGAGTACCCCTTTACCTTTTAAACCACTTTAAAACTACCCGAATACCTTCCTTGGTGACCCGAGCAGTGTTATACACATGTGATGGACGGATGGGAAGAGTCACGTTTTTGGATTTTGTGCCAACCGAAAGTAAATTATTTGTTCAAAACCCCTGATGACTCTACTGGTTTAGTGAAACATGTTGGCTGGGCATTTTCTTGTTTTTTAAGATGTTTGCATGCACCCGCAGTGTTTAGGTAGTCAGCAGCTACCAATGTTTTGGACACATTTATCCACATTGACCTCATTTGACGAGTGGTTAAAATACTCAGTGTGACCGAGTCAGGCGCAACTACTATAGACTGTACAAAAGAGGAGTGAGGACCCTGATCACAAGAGCTTACAATCTATGAGGAGGAGACAAGAGGAGTGAGGATCCTGATCACAAGAGCTTACAATCTATGAGGAGACAAGAGGAGTGAGGATCCTGATCACAAGAGCTTACAATCTATGAGGAGACAAGAGGAGTGAGGATCCTGATCACAAGAGCTTACAATCTATGAGGAGGAGACAAGAGGAGTGAGGACCCTGATCACAAGAGCTTACAATCTATGAGGAGGAGACAAGAGGAGTGAGGATCCTGATCACAAGAGCTTACAATCTATGAGGAGGAGACAAGAGGAGTGAGGATCCTGATCACAAGAGCTTACAATCTATGAGGAGGAGACAAGAGCAGTGAGGATCCTGATCACAAGAGCTTACAATCTATGAGGAGACAAGAGGAGTGAGGACCCTGATCACAAGAGCTTACAATCTATGAGGAGACAAGAGGAGTGAGGACCCTGATCACAAGAGCTTACAATCTATGAGGAGACAAGAGGAGTGAGGATCCTGATCACAAGAGCTTACAATCTATGAGGAGACAAGAGGAGTGAGGATCCTGATCACAAGAGCTTACAATCTATGAGGAGACAAGAGGAGTGAGGATCCTGATCACAAGAGCTTACAATCTATGAGGAGACAAGAGGAGTGAGGATCCTGATCACAAGAGCTTACAATCTATGAGGAGACAAGAGCAGTGAGGATCCTGATCACAAGAGCTTACAATCTATGAGGAGACAAGAGGAGTGAGGACCCTGATCACAAGAGCTTACAATCTATGAGGAGACAAGAGGAGTGAGGATCCTGATCACAAGAGCTTACAATCTATGAGGAGACAAGAGGAGTGAGGACCCTGATCACAAGAGCTTACAATCTATGAGGAGGAGACAAGAGGAGTGAGGACCCTGATCACAAGAGCTTACAATCTATGAGGAGACAAGAGGAGTGAGGATCCTGATCACAAGAGCTTACAATCTATAAGGAGGAGACAAGAGGAGTGAGGATCCTGATCACAAGAGCTTACAATCTATGAGGAGGAGGAGACAAGAGGAGTGAGGATCCTGATCACAAGAGCTTACAATCTATGAGGAGACAAGAGGAGTGAGGATCCTGATCACAAGAGCTTACAATCTATGAGGAGGAGACAAGAGGAGTGAGGATCCTGATCACAAGAGCTTACAATCTATGAGGAGGAGGAGACAAGAGGAGTGAGGATCCTGATCACAAGAGCTTACAATCTATGAGGAGGAGAGAAGAGGAGTGAGGATCCTGATCACAAGAGCTTACAATCTATGAGGAGACAAGAGGAGTGAGGATCCTGATCACAAGAGCTTACAATCTATGAGGAGGAGACAAGAGGAGTGAGGATCCTGAGCACAAGAGCTTACAATCTATGAGGAGGAGACAAGAGGAGTGAGGATCCTGATCACAAGAGCTTACAATCTATGAGGAGACAAGAGGAGTGAGGACCCTGATCACAAGAGCTTACAATCTATGAGGAGACAAGAGGAGTGAGGATCCTGAGCACAAGAGCTTACAATCTATGAGGAGGAGACAAGAGGAGCGAGGATCCTGATCACAAGAGCTTACAATCTATGAGGAGGAGACAAGAGGAGTGAGGATCCTGATCACAAGAGCTTACAATCTATGAGGAGACAAGAGGAGTGAGGACCCTGATCACAAGAGCTTACAATCTATAAGGAGGAGACAAGAGGAGTGAGGATCCTGATCACAAGAGCTTACAATCTATGAGGAGACAAGAGGAGTGAGGATCCTGATCACAAGAGCTTACAATCTATGAGGAGGAGACAAGAGGAGTGAGGATCCTGATCACAAGAGCTTACAATCTATGAGGAGACAAGAGGAGTGAGGATCCTGGAACTTCCAATAAATTCTCTCCACTGCTAATCTCCGCCCACTCCTGTCACATGATCACCCTCACAGGTCCTTCACTTACAATCTCTTTTATCCTGCGCTGTTCCGCCCCCATACGTACTAGTCACATGATTGTGACATCATCACAGGTCCTACAACACCAGCGTATAGCAGATTCTGAACAGGTCCTGGTCGGGCACTGATGTACGGAGAAGGTTTGTTACAGTGTGTCACCCCAGTAGTAAGGAGATTACATGAGGAGGGGGTTTGTTACAGTGTGTCACCCCAGTAGTAAGGAGATTACATGAGGAGGAGGTTTGTTACAGTGTGTCACCCCAGTAGTAAGGAGATTACATGAGGAGGAGGTTTGTTACAGTGTGTCACCCCAGTAGTAAGGAGATTACATGAGGAGGAGGTTTGTTACAGTGTGTCACCCCAGTAGTAAGGAGAATACATGAGGAGGGGGTTTGTTACAGTGTGTCACCCCAGTAGTAAGGAGATTACATGAGGAGGGGGTTTGTTACAGTGTGTCACCCCAGTAGTAAGGAGATTACACGAGGAGGAGGTTTGTTACAGTGTGTCACCCCAGTAGTAAGGAGATTACATGAGGAGGAGGTTTGTTACAGTGTGTCACCCAGTAGTAAGGAGATTACATGAGGAGGGGGTTTGTTACAGTGTGTCACCCCAGTAGTAAGGAGATTACATGAGGAGGGGGTTTGTTACAGTGTGTCACCCCAGTAGTAAGGAGATTACATGAGGAGGAGGTTTGTTACAGTGTGTCACCCCAGTAGTAAGGAGATTACATGAGGAGGAGGTTTGTTACAGTGTGTCACCCCAGTAGTAAGGAGATTACATGAGGAGGAGGTTTGTTACAGTGTGTCACCCCAGTAGTAAGGAGATTACATGAGGAGGAGGTTTGTTACAGTGTGTCACCCCAGTAGTAAGGAGATTACATGGGGAGGAGGTTTGTTACAGTGTGTCACCCCAGTAGTAAGATTACATGAGGAGGAGGTTTGTTACAGTGTGTCACCCAGTAGTAAGGAGTTTACATGAGGAGGAGGATTGTTACAGTGTGTCACCCAGTAGTAAGGAGATTACATGAGGAGGAGGCGTGTTACAGTGTGTCACCCCAGTAGTAAGGAGATTACATGAGGAGGGGGTTTGTTACAGTGTGTCACCCCAGTAGTAAGGAGATTACATGCAGAGGAGGTTTGTTACAGTGTGTCACCCCAGTAGTAAGGTGATTACATGAGGAGGAGGTTTGTTACAGTGTGTCACCCCAGTAGTAAGGTGATTACATGAGGAGGAGGTTTGTTACAGTGTGTCACCCCAGTAGTAAGGAGATTACATGAGGAGGGGGTTTGTTACAGTGTGTCACCCCAGTAGTAAGGAGATTACATGAGGAGGGGGTTTGTTACAGTGTGTCACCCCAGTAGTAAGGAGATTACATGGGGAGGAGGATTGTTACAGTGTGTCACCCCAGTAGTAAGGAGATTACATGAGGAAGAGGTTTGTTACAGTGTGTCACCCCAGTAGTAAGGAGATTACATGGGGAGGAGGTTTGTTACAGTGTGTCACCCCAGTAGTAAGGTGATTACATGAGGAGGTTTGTTACAGTGTGTCACCCCAGTAGTAAGGAGATTACATGGGGAGGAGGTTTGTTACAGTGTGTCACCCCAGTAGTAAGGAGATAACATGGGGAGGAGGATTGTTACAGTGTGTCACCCCAGTAGTAAGGAGATTACATGAGGAGGAGGATTGTTACAGTGTGTCACCCCAGTAGTAAGGAGATAACATGGGGAGGAGGAGTGTTACAGTGTGTCACCCCAGTAGTAAGGAGATTACATGAGGAGGAGGAGGTTTGTTACAGTGTGTCACCCCAGTAGTAAGGAGATAAGAGGGATGGTCCCCCTGTCCCTGTGTAATGTACCTGGACACTGGTGCTCAGTCCTGACTGTATTGTGTCCTATGTCCAGTATATGAGAGGAGTTGATCTCTTGGATAATGTCTTCTAACCGTGCGGCGCCATTCGCAACTCCAAGGCGTGATAGAAGAAGATTGCGGTGTACGTGGTTCAGGTGGCATTGTACAAGGCTCGTGTTCTGTACCGGAGCGCAGGCTACACTGGGGCATCACTGCAGATCCAGGAGGTAGTCATCAAGGTCCTGATCTCCGCCGACCAGGAGGGAGAGGACCCAAGTCACAGGAGGAACACCACCACACAGCGCCACCGCTGCCCTAAAGTCTCCATAAGAAACATAGGCCTCAAATACAACCGCAGCTCTGTGACTTCTGGGCTCCATCATAACAATTTAGGGCCACGTATGGGGTATTTCAATGGTCCGAAAAAATTGAATTACATTTATTTATTTATTTTTTAACCTTTTTTTTTTTTTTAAATAAAAAATTAGGGTAAACATTTTAATTCTTCGTTTTCACGGCCCAATGTTCCAAAATCGTGTGAACACCTGTGGGGTCTAAATGCTCACGCACCCTTTGTTACATTCCTTGAGGGGCGTAATTTCCAAAATGTGGTCGATTTTGGGGGATTTCTCACACCCCAAAAGCTGTTACCCAACCAGGGCGCCTCCAGCTGTTGCAAAACTACAACTCCCAGCATGCCCGGACAGCCAAAGGCTGTCCGGGCATGCTGGGAGTTGTAGTTTTGCAACAGCTGAAGGTACCCTGATTGGGAAACACTGCCCCAAAAGCCTCTGCAACCATGGAATGGAAGTGGAAGGAGGCCTCAAAATCCTGACGGTGCTCCGCCATGTCTAAAACCTGTGGATGACTAAGTAGCGCACTAGTCGCGAAAAGACAAAAGAATCCGAACGGTAAATAAAAGCGTCTCAGACGGATCAATGCAGAAAGTGACACGGGTCAAATGTGAAAAAATATATCTGTGTCCTTAAAGGGGTACTCCACTGGAAAACATTTTGTTTTTAAATCAACTGGTGCCAGAAATTTAAACAGATTTGTAAATGACTTCTATTTAAAAATCTTAATCCTTCCAGTACTTATCAGCTGCTGTATGTTCCACAGGAAGTTCTTTTCTTTTTGAATTTCTTTTCTGTCTGACCACAGTGCTCTCTGCTGACGCCTCTGTCCATGTCAGGAACTGTCCAGAGTAGGAGCAAATCTCCAAGCAAACCTCTCCTGCTCTGGACAGTTCCTAAAATGGACAGAGGTGTCAGCAGAGAGCACTGTGGTCAGGCAGAAAGGGAATTCAAAAAGAAAAGAACTTCCTGTGGAACATACAGCAGCTGATAAGTACTGGAAGGATTAAGATTTTTTTTTTTTTTATAGAAGTAATTTACAAATCTGTTTTAACTTTCTGGCACCAGTTGATTTAAAAAAAATATATATATTTTCTAGTGGAGTACCCCTTTAATATTTTTATTCATTCAGATAAAATGGACAAGGGGTTCGGTGGCTAAATAAGTGGTATAGGGAATAATGGGCAGCCCTGCCCGGTACAGGCACATTTACTTTAGCTCCGCCCATCTCTATTCTTTGTCTTTTGTAATATGGTTTGTTCTTTAAAGGGATTATCCAGGAAAAAAACTTTTTTTTATATATATATATCAACTGGCTCCAGAAAGTTAAACAGATTTGTAAATTACTTCTATAAAAAATCTTAATCCTTTCAGTACTTATGAGCTGCTGAAGTTGAGTGGTTCTTTTCTGTCTAAGTCCTCTCTGATGACACCTGTCTCGGGAACCGCCCAGTTTAGAAGCAAATCCCCATAGCAAACCTTTTCTACTCTGTGCAGTTCCCGAGACAAGCAGAGATGTCAGCAGAGAGCACTGTTGCCAGACAGAAAAGAACAACTCAACTTCAGCAGCTGATAATTATTGAAAGGATTAAGATTTTTTAATAGAAGTAATTTACAAATCTGTTTAACTTTCTGGAGTCAGTTGATATATACATATTTTTTTTTCCTGGAATACCCCTTTAAACCTTCCACCATTGTTGTCCACATCTTTGGACCCGCTCTATGTTATTGATGTATTTTTGCAGGTGAGGTCTCCAGAACTGACCCCAGTAGGACATCACCCCAGAACATGATGGAGGATCACCCACCCCGAACATCCCAAGGTAAGAAGAGACATATATATAGATATCACTCTCACTACCTAGAAACATAGAAATCTATCCAGCAGGTGATGTATTCAGTCCCTGTGTGTTCCCTACAAATGGATATACAGGTGGTGATGTACCCATTCCCTGTGTGTTCCCTTCAGATGAATATACAGGTAGTGATGTATTCATTCCCTGTGTGTTCCCTACAGATGAATATACAGGTGGTGATGTATTCATTCCCTGTGTGTTCCCTACAGATGGATATACAGGAGGTGATGTATTCATTTCCTGTGTGTTCCCTACAGATGAATATACAGGTAGTGATGTATTAATTCCCTGTGTGTTCACTACAGATGGATATATAGGAGGTGATTTATTCAGTTCCTGTGTATTCCCTACAGATGGATATATGGGAGGTGATTTATTCAGTCCCTGTGTGTTCCCTACAGATGGATATATAGGAGGTGATTTATTCAGTCCCTGTGTGTTCCCTACAGATGGAGTAATGGATAGAAATCCACCCGAGAGGTGTCCCTGTCCTCTGTATTCCCAGGACTGTCCAGAGGGAACTGTCCCAGAGAACCATCAGGTAAATGGCGCTAAAGTCTTCACCAAATATGATCATAAAGTGATAAAACTAAAGTTCTTCTTAAAGGGGTACTCCAGTGGAAAACATTTATTTATTTTTTTAAATCAACTGGTGCCAAAAAAGTTAAACAGATTTGTAAATTACTTCTGACACCTCTGTCCATGTCAGGAACTGTCCAGAGCCGGAGAGGTTTGCTATGGGGATTTGCTTCTACTCTGGACAGTTCCTGACACGGACAGAGGTGTCAGCAGAGAGCACTGTGGTCAGACAGGAAAGAACTACACAACTTCCTGTGGAGCATACAGCAGCTGATAAGTACTGGAAGGATTATGATGTTTTCCACCGGAGTATCCCTTTAAAGTGTACCTGACATATCACAGAAATAAATAACGCTTCTATATGTTCCTCACACGGTCATGCAGATTCTTTACATGTCTTTTTTTTATGTGTCTAGCTTCGGTATTAGGCTCACAAATCCCTCTGTTCTGCTGCTCACTCACTCTGACATCCACTGCCCAGGGAGGTGGCGTGTCCAAGGCAAGCACTAAGCCCGCCCTCACTCACCATGCATTTACTTCCTCCCTGAGTCTGCTGTGCTGGGTCTCTTCCTCCAATCACTGCAGGCTGCTCTGTAACCCCCTCCTCTCTGTTTTCATGCTGCAGTCTGATAGGACAGGAGTAAGTACAGAGGAGTTCTAGTCCCGCCCTCACTTCCTGGACTCTGTCCCTGTCTGTGCTTCAGCTGGGACAAAAATGATGCTGCAGCCGGACAGGGTTATGTTCTGGATGCTATGGGGACCCCTAGTGGTCTTTTTTTGTGGTGCAAACCCCTGTCAAAGGGTTGTAGTAAAGTTCCGGGTCCAAATGGCGCTTCCACAAATGAAAGTCAATGGATGTGACGATTAAAACATTAAAAGTTTTTATTGCCACTTAAAACAAGCGCGTTTCGGGACAATGCACGTCCCTTTATCAATACAAGTACCTGTCAATAACAGTATTCGTTTAAAGGGGTACTCCGCTGCTCAGCGTTTGGAACAAACTGTTCCGAACGCCGGAGCCGGTAGCTCGTGACGTCATAGCCCCGCCCCCTCGTTAAGTCACGCCCCACCCCCTCAATGCAAGTCTATGGGAGGGGGCGTGACGGCCGTCACGCCCCCTCCCATAGACTTGCATTGAGGGGGTGGGGAGTGACTTCATGAGGGGGTGTGGCTAAGACATCACGAGCTCTTGGCGCCGGCTCCAGCGTTCGGAACGATTTGTGCCAAACGCTGAGCAGCGGAGTACCCCTTTAAGGCCAAGAGGACAGAGAGACTCCCGTTTTCTCAGTCTCTCAAATCTATCGTCAATGTTATCGGGAATCCTCTCCTTTTTTATAAGCCGGGATTTCTATAATTATGAGGAGATACATTTTTATAAGAACTATATTAGAAAGGTTAAAGGGGTATTCCAGGCCAAACCTTTTTTTTTATATATCAACTGGCTCCGGAAAGTTAAACAGATTTGTAAATTATTTCTATTAAAAAATCTTAATCCTTCCAATAGTTATTAGCTTCTGAAGTTGAGTTGTTGTTTTCTGTCTAACTGCTTTCTGATGACTCACGTCCCGGGAGCTGTGCAGTTCCTATGGGGATATTCTCCCATCATGCACAGCTCCCGGGACGTGACATCATCATTGAGCAGTTAGACAGAAAACTTCAGAAGCTAATAACTATTGGAAGGATTAAGATTTTTTAATAGAAGTAATTTACAAATCTGTTTAACTTTCCGGAGCCAGTTGATATATATAAAAAAAAGGTTTTGCCTGGAATACCCCTTTAATGTTTTGTCAAGATTTACAACATAGATAAAGTTTATGATTCTGACAGAGACCATTTTACATTTTATTTTTATATCTGTTTAGGACGAAAATCTGATCGATATTAAGGTTGAGGTTAAAGATGAAGAAGAGGAAACGGATTTGATGAGCGGTCAGCAGAGTAAGGAGGGAGGGGAAGACTTTCATTAGGAGTTAAATGAAAAATATGTTTTGTGGACCCCCTAGATACCACTACACTCATCATCTGATCATTACATGTAAATTATGTATTCAGTCCCTGTGTGTTCCCTACAGATGGATATACAGGAGGTGATGTATTCATTCCCTGTGTGCTCCCTACTGATGGATCTACAGGAGGGGATGTATTCAGTCCCTGTGTGTTCCCTACTGATGGATATACAGGAGGTGATGTATTCAGTCCCTGTGTGTTCCCTACAGATGGAGTCATTGATAGAAATTCACCTGAGAGGTGTCCCCGACCTCTGTATTCCCAGGACTGTCCAGAGGGGGGAGATCTGACTAATAATAAAGTGGAGGATGAAGAAGAGAGGATGAGGGACCATCACCCGTGTATGAGGGAAGTGAAGGAGGAAAGTCCAGGAAGTGTTACCCCAGGTATGTAATCATTCCAGGAAGTGTTACCCCAGGTATGTAATCATTCCAGGAGGTGTTACCCAAGGTATGTAATAATTCCAGGAGGTGTTACCCCAGGTATGTAGTAATTCCAGGAGGTGTTACCCCAGGTATGTAGTAATTCCAGGAGGTGTTACCCCAGGTATGTAATAATTCCAGGAGGTGTTACCCCAGGTATGTAATAATTCCAGGAGGTGTTACCCCAGGTATGTAATAATTCCAGGAGGTGTTACCCCAGGTATGTAATAATTCCAGGAGGTGTTACCCCAGGTATGCAATAATTCCAGGAGGTGTTACCCCAGCTATGT
The DNA here is from genome assembly GCF_029499605.1 of Hyla sarda. NCBI lineage: Eukaryota > Metazoa > Chordata > Amphibia > Anura > Hylidae > Hyla > Hyla sarda. The sequence goes on along the minus strand of NC_079200.1, from coordinate 7,252,266 downwards.
AATAATTCCAGGAGGTGTTACCCCAGGTATGTAATAATTCCAGGAGGTGTTACCCCAGCTATGTAATAATTCCAGGAGGTGTTACCCCAGGTATGTAATAATGGATTTATAGAGAGCATTGACACTTTTCCCAACCTTAAAGGGGTATTCCAGGCCAAAACTTTTTTTTTATATATCAACTGGCTCTGGAAAGTTAAACAAATTTGTAAATTACATCTATTAAAAAATCTTAATCCTTCCAATAGTTATTAGCTTCTGAAGTTGAGTTGCTGTTTTCTGTCTAACTGCTCTCTGATGACTCACGTCCCGGGAGCTGTGCAGTTCCTATGGGGATATTTTCCCATCATGCACAGCTCCCGGGACGTGACATCATCATTGAGCCGTTAGACAGAAAACTTCAGACGCTAATAACTATTGGAAGGATTAAGATTTTTTAATAGAAGTAATTTACAAATCTGTTTAACTTTCCGGAGCCAGTTGATATATAAAAAAAAGTTTTTGCCTGGAATACCCCTTTAAATAGGCACTGTCTCATACAAAAACTTTTGATATGTTGTAAATCATGTATAACCAATAGGTTTTGCAATTGATTTCATTAGAACATTTTCAGTATTTCAAAGTGAAAAACCCAGTCAAACAACTGCGCCCCTCTCCTCCCCCCGCCTTCTTGGACACATACTAGTCCTGCTGTGTCCATGCATCATCACCTATGTCATGGACTCACTCCCTTGATTGACAGCTGTGAGTGCAGGGCTCCTCCCACTGTCATCTTGTGTCCCACTACTGTCAGTGAGGACATGCTGGGAGTTGTAGTTTTGCTAATGCTAGGGGAGATGTGAGCAGAAACATACTGAGGGAGGGGGCGGAGACCTGAACAGTGAGGCCACGCCCCCTGCCTTTGAGAGGAATTCAGACTAGTGAGCTAAATTAAAAGTGTAATAAAAAAATTAAATAAAGGAGCTAGACACATAAAAATTATATGTGCATGGTCAGGATTAGGCACTGAGTGATATATAAAAAAAAAAAATTGGGTTGGATCTGGCGGGTCCACTTTAACCCCTTAAGGACCAAGGACGTACCGGTACGTCCTTGGTCCTGCTCTTCTGATATAACGCGGGGTTACACAGTAACCCCGCGTCATATCACGGCGGGCCCGGCGTCATAGTGAAGCCGGGACCCGCCTCTAATAGCGCGCAGCGCCGATCGCGGCGCCGCGCGCTATTAACCCTTTAGCCGCGCGCTCAGAGCTGAGCCGCGCGGCTAAAAGTAAAAGTTGCCGGCTAGCTCAGTCGGGCTGTTCGGGATAGCCGCGGCTAATCGCGGCATCCCGAACAGCTGACAGGACAGCGGGAGGGCCCCTACCTGCCTCCTCGTTGTCCGATCGCTGAATGACTGCTCAGTGCCTGAGATCCAGACATGAGCAGTCATGCGGCAGAATCGTTGATCACTGGTTTCTTATGAGAAACCAGTGATCAACATAGAAGATCAGTGTGTGCAGTGTTATAGGTCCCTATGGGATAACAATGATCAGTATAAGAGATCAGTGTGTGCAGTGTTATAGGTCCCTATGGGATAACAATGATCAGGATGAGAGATCAGTGTGTGCAGTGTTATAGGTCCCTATGGGATAACAATGATCAGTATAAGAGATCAGTGTGTGCAGTGTTATAGGTCCCTATGGGATAACAATGATCAGGATGAGAGATCAGTGTGTGCAGTGTTATAGGTCCCTATGGGATAACAATGATCAGTGTAAGAGATCAGTGTGTGCAGTGTTATAGGTCCCTATGGAACCTATAACACTGCAAAAAAAAAGTGAATAAAGATCATTTAACTCCTCCCCTATTAAAAGTTTGAATCACCCCCCTTTTCCAATAAAAAAAAAAAACACAGTGTGAATAAAAATAAACATATATGGTATCACCGCGTGCGGAAATGTCCGAATTATAGAAATATATCATTAATTAAACCGCTCGGTCAATGGCGTGCGCGCAAAAAAATTCCAAAGTCCAAAATAGTGCATTTTTGGTCACTTTTTATATCATTTAAAAATGAATAAAAAGTGATCAATAAGTCCTATCAATGCAAAAATGGTACCGTTAAAAACTTCAGATCACGGCGCAAAAAATGAGCCCTCATACCGCCCCATACACGGAAAAATAAAAAAGTTATAGGGGTCAGAAGATGACCATTTTAAACGTATTAATTTTCCTGCATGTAGTTATGATTTTTTCCAGTAGTGATACAAAATCAAACCTATATAAGTAGGGGATCATTTTAATCGTATGGACCTACAGAATAAAGAGAAGGTATCATTTTTACCGAAAAATGTACTACGTAGAAACGGAAGCCCCCAAAAGTTACAAAACAGCGTTTTTTTTTTCAATTTTGTCGCACAATGATTTTTTTCCCCGCTTCACCGTAGATTTTTGGGCCAAATGACTGACTTCATTACAAAGTAGAATTGGTGGCGCAAAAAATAAGCCATCATATGGATTTTTAGGTGCAAATTTGAAAGAGTTATGATTTTTTAAAGGCAAGGAGCAAAAAACGAAAATGCAAAAACGGAAAAACCCCCGGTCCTTAAGGGGTTAAGTTAATAAAAAATGAGAAAATTCTGCAGAAGCATACAGCATTGCTTACCTGTCTGCCAGAGTTCTAAAAACGCCCAAATACAAATATTTATTTATTTAATTTTTTAAATTTTTTTTTTTAATGTCCAAACTATTAAAATTTTATGTTAATTAAACCACACGGTCAATGGCAAAAATGTAATGATAGATAAAAAATTAAGAAAAAATAAATGATTAAAAAGTCCAATCAAAACCTGTGGACCTGAAGAGCATGATTTTAAGCATACAGATTTTTATACAAAAAGTTATCATTAAAAAGATAAATAAAATGTAAAAAAAAAATTTAATAAAACCAAAACTTATATAATTCGGGTATCGTTTAAATCGTATGGACTCACAGAATAAAGATAACATGTCTTTGTACTTGAAAATGCACTGCTTAGAAACAGAAGCCCCATAAATGGTAAATGAGTGATGTCATTACAAAGTACAATAAGTAGTGCAAAAAACAAAAACAATCCTCATATGATTGAAAGCATTAGGACTATTAGGAGGGGAGGATATAAAAACTAAATAGAAAAAATTAAAAAATCCTGATGGGGTTCAATAAAAAAACTAAAAACCTGCATGCGTTTTTCCAACCAAATAAGAGTTATAGAATTCTCCACTCTGTTGTTTGTAACATAAATAAAGTAAAAATAACAAAATCCATCTTTAACCCTCACAGATAATCCCATTAAGAATTCTGAGGGAAACTTCATGTTAAAACTGAAGTATAAAGTAGAAGATGAAGATATTATACAGCACTGCTCAGGAGAGAACATCCTTAACCTTACTGTACATCCAGGACATCGCAGTACAGATGTATCACATAATAATACCCCAGATCATGAGGGACTTTCTCCTGACCAATCACACATTGTTACCACAAGGACGTGTCAGAAAGGAGGGAAACCGTTTTACTGTCATGAATGTGGAAAAGAGTTTACAAAAAGATCAATTCTTTTAACACACAGAAGAAGTCACACAGGAGAGAAGCCTTATTCATGTCCGGAATGTGGGAAATGTTGTGGAAGTAAATCAGATCTGGTAAAACATGAGAGAAGTCACACAGGAGTAAAGCCATATTCATGTCCAGAATGTGGGAAATGTTTTACATGTAAAAAAGATCTTGTTGTACATGAGAGAAGTCACACAGGAGAGAAGCCGTATTTCTGTTCAGAATGTGGGAAATGCTTTAGTACTAATGGCAACCTAAGGACTCACCAGAGAACTCACACAGGAGAGAGGCCGTATTCATGTTCAGAATGTGGAAAATGTTTTTCAAGGAAATCACATCTTGTTATACATGAAAGACGTCACACAGGAGAGAAGCCATTTTTATGTTCAGAATGTGGCAAATGTTTTACAGAAAAATCACAACTAGTTAAACATGTGAGAATGCACACAGGAATTAAACCATATTCAAGCTCAAGTACACACACCACAAGTGACACACCAAGAAAAACCTTTTCATGTTCAGAATGTGAGAAATCTTTTACAAGTAAATTTCATCTTATTATACACGAGAGACATCACACTGGAGAAAAGCCGTATTCATGCTCAGAATGTGGTATATGTTTTAATAATAAACGCATCCTAAAGAGTCACCAGAGAATTCACACAGGAGAAAAGCCATATTCATGTTCAGAATGTGGGAAATTTTTTTCACAAAAAAACAGTCTTAATAAACATAAGAGAATTCACACAGGAGAGAAGCCGTACTCATGTTCAGAATGTGGCAAATGTTTTATAGATAAATCAAATCTTGTTCTCCATCAGAGAATTCACACAGGAGAGAAGCCATATTCATGCTCAGAATGTGGGAAATGTTTTGCAGATAGATCAGTTTTTGTTAAACATCAGAGAATTCACACAGGAGAGAGGCCGTATTCATGTTCGGAATGTGGGAAATGTTTTATACTTAAATCACGTCTTTTTGCTCATAAGAGAAGTCACTCAGGGGAGAAACCATTTTGATGTCCTATATGTGGAAAATGTGTGAGTAGTTTTTACACCCTGATCTACTCTGCACTGACTGATCAGCAATCAGATTAAGTGTATATATTTTTTATATATTTTTTTTGTCTTCCATAAAGACCGATTTGTGGAGGAAATGACTGTGGACAGATTCTACCACCTCCTCTGTTGTTCTTTGCAGCTCCTCCAGAGTTACTATGACCCTCCTGGTTTCTTTTTTGATAGGTTTTTCTCCTTGCTCGTCTTGTCAGTTTGGGTGGACGGTCTTGTCTTGGTAGGTTTGCGGTTGTGCCTTATTCTTTCTGTTTTCTGATGATGGATTTTATGGTGCTCCGTGCTTAGGAATTTTTTTTTTTATAACCAAACCCTGCTTTGTATATCTATACGATTCTATGCCTGACCTGTTTGGTGAGCTCCTTGGTCTTCATGCTGCTCTTTGTTCAGTAATGCTCTCTTACAAACTCTGAGGCCTTCAAAGAACATGTGTATTTGTACTGAGATTAAATTGCGGACAGGTAGGTCCTATTTATTAATCATGTGACTTGTGATGGCAATTGGTGGCACCAGATTTTTAGTAGGGATTGAAGGGGTGAATACATATATTTCCCCCAACCCCCCCCCCCCCCCACACACACCCCCCCCAAAATCGTGGACTATTGTGTTGAGATATATATATATATATATATATATATATATATATCCTAAAGATATAATTTAGGAATTGGGTAGCCTTGGTATATTTTGGCATCAGTCCCAGAGGGTTAGTTTTTATTTTATTTTCCATTGTTGACCACTATATTTCTTTATAGCTTTGTTTCATATTTAGTGTATGTTTTCTGTAATAAATTTATGCTTTTTTATTTTCCTTCTTTTATTCTGCTGCACCCGGCGTTCATTTAGAGCGTTGGGTGCAGCGCCGGAGGCTCATGACTTCACGGTCATACCCCCTCAATGTAAGTCTATGGGAGGGGTGTGTGGCCGTGACATAACAAGTGGGACGTGACCTTGACGTCACGAGCCTCCGTCCCGCATCGCCAGTCATCTGTTACGGAGCGAAGTTGGCTCTGTGCATCGGATGTCTGGGGTGCCGAAGCCAAGATTGTGGGGGTCCCTAGCAGCGGGAACCCCGCGATCAGACATCTCATCTCCTATCCTTTGTATAGGGAATAAGATGTCTAGGGGCAGAGTACCCCTTTAGACTTTTCTTGTACTACACTGCTCAAAAAATAATGGAACACGTAAACAACACAATGTAACTCCAAGTTAATGACACTTGTGTGAAATCCCACTGTCCACTCCAATAAAGGAGTGGTTCTGCACAGACCACTTCTCAGTTCCTATGCTTCCTGCCTGATGTTTTGGTCACTTTTGAATGCTGGCGGGGCTTTCACTCTAGTGGTAGCATGAGACGGAGTCTACAACCCACACAAGTGGCTCAGGTAGTGCAGCTCATCCAGGATGGCACATCAATGCGAGCTGTGGCAAGAAGGTTTGCTGTGTCTGTCAACATAGTGTCCAGAGCATGGAGGCGCTACCAGGAGACAGGCCAGTACATCAGGAGACGTGGAGGAGGCCGTAGGAGGGCAACAACCCAGCAGCAGGACCGCTACCTCCGCCTTTGTGCAAGGAGGAGCACTGCCAGAGCCCGGCAAAATGACCTTCAGCAGGCCACAAATGTGCATGTGTCAACTCAAACGGTCAGAAACAGACTCCATGAGGGTGGTATGAGGGCCTGACGTCCACAGGTGGGGGTTGTGCTTACAGCCCAACACTGTGCAGGACATTTGGCATTACCCAGAGAACACCAAGATTGGCAAATTCGCCACTAGCGCCCTGTGCTCTTCATAGATGAAAGCAGGTTCACACTGAGCACATGTGACAGAGTCTGGAGACGCCGTGGAGAACGTTCTGCTGTCTGCAACATCCTCCAGCATGACCGGTTTGGCGGTGGGTCAGTAATGGTGTGGGGTGGCATTTCTTTGGGGGGCCGCACAGTCCTCCATGTGCTTGCCAGGGGTAGCCTGACTGCCATTAGGTACCGAGATGAGATCCTCAGACCCCTTGTGAGACCATATGCTGGTGCGGTTGGCCCTGGGTTCCTCCTAATACAAGACAATGCTAGACCTCATGTGGCTGGAGTGTGTCAGCAGTTCCTACAAGAGGAAGACATTGATGCTATGGACTGGCCGTCCTTTCCCCTGAATCCGATTGAGCACATCTGGGACGTCTCGCTCCATCCACCACAGACTGTCCAGGAGTTGGCGGATGCTTTAGTCCATCTCGGAAGTTTACACATCCAAAGGGGAACCAGTTCCAAAAGGATTGAAGGCTCATTCCACTTGGGCCGTGTCTGCTGCATCTATTGACCAGATCTGCAGAGCTGCCTAGTCTTGTCTAGTCTTGTCTTGTCTAGTTCCAATACCTTATTAAAACATTATAGGCTTGACCTATCAGATTTTTTTGGTAGGAAAGTGTTGCACGCTATTGTCCCTCCCTAATTAGTTTTTTTGGTATTTCTCTGTTGGACGATGAATAAAGTCAGAATTATGACTTACCCATAATTAGGTTTTTTTGAGTCCACCATGACAGCCCCTTCATACCCTCCCTTATTTATTGATTTGTGTTTAATTATTTCATCTTATCCTGTCTCTAAAGGGTAATTTGTAGATTTGAGGAGGTGTGGGGCTTTTAAACTCTCTGTTCCTTTTCCTATTAGGTCCAAGGGGACCATCTCTCTGGTGGCTGTCATGGTGAACTAAAAAAAAGTAATTCTGACTTTTCTGCTCAGTCTCCGTCAGATTCACAGACTGGGAAGGGGCGTTCCCCAGCAGGCGTGACATCATCTGAAGCCATACAGTGGAGAACTTCCTCACTCTGCTACACACAGCCCAGAGCAGTTCAGTGTGAGATGAGCTATGATTGGCTAAGGCTGCACACACACCCATCAGCACTCCAGACTGCATTTCCTGATTTTGGACTTCTGCCAGGCCAGCAGGAGTCCAAAGTCTGTGCAAGAGATTGGGGGGGAAATGTTCTCTTCTGGACAAGTAGGGAGACACCTAGTGGCAGCTTTTTTTAAACACAAATAAAAAATAAATAAAGTTTTCTATGCTTTAACAAAGTACATTAGAAAGATTGTTTTTAATTACCATAAGGAGTGCAATAGCAAAAATTAGTTTTAATGACTGTGCCCATTTAATTCCAATTAGTGACCAATGCCCGAGCATTGTCGAGTTATTGTACTTTTGAGTTATTCTTTTTCACTTTCGGTAATAGAGAAGCTGAAGACTTTTTGTACATGTGAACGTTCTCCTATGTGCGTGGTCGGGGGAAGTCTGGTCATTGAGTCACCGGTTTGAACTTTTATCTCGTTTGATTAATTGTAAATTTTTCCTTTTGTAATACAAAATAAAGATAGATTTTTGTGACACTAGTATGTGGAGACTTTTATACTTTTATTACATATTTCCTCCTCCTGTACTTTTAATTTTGTTCCGATCCTCCTCAAGCCATTCCTGGGGGAAATGTGACCATGTGGGAATGTGTGTGAGGTTGTTCGTGACTCTGTAGGACACTGGTCCGAAAGACTCTCTCACCAGCCAATTTTTGGTCTCATTCCATAAGGGTACGGGTCCCAGGTAGAGATTGTGAAAGTGTAATTTCTGCTGGGCAGCGGGCAATACGTTGCGTACTCTCCAATGAGCATACACACAGGGATAACCGGCGGCAGCCCTGTGTGTGCAGTGAGGTTTGGAGGCCCTGCCTCCAAACCTCACTGCACACACAGGGCTGCCGCCGGGTAGGCCCTATTTGTAGACTCATCGGAGAACACGCAACGTATTTCCCTTTGCGTAGCATGAAATACGCGGCATAAGCACTACGTTGGACTGTAGCCTCAGGTTACGAAGTAACAGGCAAACAGCTCTCACCCTTTCCTGAGACCTATCTGCTCGGAAGACCGGGAGCAAGGTCCACACAATTCAGAGACGTTCCGAGCAGTAGAGGTTCCCATTAAACTTTATTAGATTAATTTAGGTAAAGGGAGTAAGATTTCTCCTTGAGATCACCATGAAGGCGATTTATCAAGCTCAGTAAATTCTTTTTTTTTTGCGTAAAAAAAAAGTCGCACGCACTTGCCACTTTTCTATACATGCTTTTGACTTTTTTGATTTTTGCTTTTTCCAAAGCACATTTCTGAAATGTGCTCACAGTAATATTTTAAAAAAATTTTTTTTTTTTTACTTTGCAGTGGTCATGTATTTATCAAATGCGATAGTCGCTATTTATGAAGAAAAAAAAGTTGCATCTCCATTTAAAAGTCTCATATGTATTCCAGGTCCACCCTGGCTTACAGAAAGTGCAGACATCCGCAAAAAAGGACATTAACACCTACTTTAACAACTGTTCTTGTTCTCCATCATGAAACAAAGCCACTACATTAATGTTAATTATAGAAAAAAAATTATTATAGAACGAATAACTCCTAATTTTAAGGTTGAAAATACACACTGCACACCTTGTTAATTTTAGGACATGTTCATGCTGGGGTACCCACTAAATTTTAAAATGTATGCTGTGTTAAAATAGAATAAAGTACAAAATAATTGTGTAATATGTGGCACAAACTTTTTTCCTTAAAAAAAGAAACATTCATAGTAATACAGCTTTTTTTTTTGTGGCTTCACTATTGTTTATGTGCCTGTTGTTGCTGCGCTGTCTTCCTTCCTGACGTAAACTCTGGCCTCATCGCAGCGACGCAAGACCCATCAGGTCCTCACCATAAACCCATCGGAACCCCTGCCATAAACCCATCGGATCCCCACCATAAACCCATCGGATCCCCACCATAAACCCATCGGATCCCCGCCATAAACCCATCGGATCCCTGCCATAAACCCTTCAGATCCCCACTATAAACCCATCGGATGCCCAACATAAACCCATCGGATGCCGCAATCTAAAGAGTTGATGGTGAAATCTAAAATTGTTAAAACTGTGTTGCTGGTCCTTTAGGGGGCTTAATAAGCCCCTACCCTATAAGTTTAAATCTGAGGGGTTAATGGTGGGCATAAGTGTGATTACTGATATCCGCCATTACTGGGGAGTCCCCGGCTGCAGATAGAACCTTGGCCCACAGTCTATTAAGGAGCGCAGCTCCTGCATTCGCTTCATGGTCCGAATGGGACTTAGGACATAAACATCCAGTTGCGCAAAGTACCGGGCAGCCAGGGTGTACATGTACATCCTGCGTCCTCTAGAGGTAAAAAAAAAAACTGTACTTACTGTACTAACAAACTTTAAAGGGGTACTCCTTCGGGGAAAAAAAATCTTTTAATGTCAACTGGTGCCAGAAAGTTAAACAGATTTGTAAATTACTTCTATTTAAAAAAAATCTTTATGCTTCCAGTACTTATAAGCTTTTGTATGTGCCACAGGAAGTTCTTTTCTTTTTGAATTTCTTTTCTGTCTGACCACAGTGCTCTCTACTGACACCTCTGTCCATTTTAGGAACTGTTCAGAGCAGGATAGATTTGCTATGGGGATTTGCTCCTACTCTGGACTGTTCCTAAAATGGACAGAAGTATTGGAAGTATTAAAATTTTTAAGTAGAAGAAATTTACAAATCTGTTTAACTTTCTGGCACCAGTTCGTTAAAAAAAAAAAATTTTTTTTTACAGTGGAGTACCCCTTTAACTCACCTTGCGACGTTCCCCCGTAGCGCCGATATTGGTGTCCCTGTCCTCTGGTGCTGGTCTTCTTCCTGGGGACGGTGAGTCACACTGCGCTCAGCGTATAGCCGACTGCATCGATGTCCCGCCTCGGTCGGTGATAGGCTGAGAACTCTGTCATGTAAGGAGCGCGGGCAGCAAGGAGAAGGCGGGGCCTGAGCATCCTTACATGCGCTCAGCCTATCACCGGCCGAGGACGGGACATCGATGCAGCCGGCTATACGCTGAGCACAGTATGACTCACCGTCCCTAGGAAGAAGACAGGGACCGGTGAACCAGAACGCAGATATCGGTGCAACAGGGGAACGTCGGGTGAGTTAAAGTTTTAAAAAAAAAAATTTTTTTTAAAGTTTTTGCAGCCCGGGCACAGAGGTAATGGATACATTTTCACTACAGTTCTCCTTCAACATCATGCGCCAAAGTTTGCCTATTTTTCCAGCCATAATTTTAGTTGTTTTTTTTCCCCCAAAATGTGGGAGTAGTTTTTGTTTATTTATTTATTTTTTTACATGAAATTTTTCACCCTATTTTTTGGTATCTTTTTCAGGCTTTGAGAAATCACTTTTAATAGGGAGGATAAATCTGTAGTGCAATCTGGCACACTTTGGTGCTCTTCTGATGCCATCTTTTCCCCTATCCAAAGGATATCCAAACAATAGGGGGTAAGATGTCTGATTGTGGGGGTCCCGCTGCTGGGTGCTGCACGAAGATGGCAGGGGGGTCCCCACTAGCGGGACCCCCCCCCCCCCCGATCAGACATCTTATCCTCTATCCTTCGGATGTCTATGGGCGGAGTACCCCTTAAAGACATATGAAGCACAATTTATGAATATGATGAAAAGGTAAATTAAAGGAGAACTCCAGACCATAAAAATTGTCCCCCATAGTGCCGTCAGTAAAAAAATAAAGATGTACATACCTTCCTCCACTCCCCTGGGGCCTCCGGTAACCGGCTCCGGTCTCCACCGCAATCCACTTCCTGGTTGCCGGTGGTCGGATGAATCAGCCAATCACCAGCAGCAGCGCAGTCCAACTCGGCCGGCGATAGGCTGAGCGGCAGTGGACATTTTCGGCCCCGGCAGCAGGTGCCGGTGTAGTGAAGAGTTTTGTGTCCTGAAGCGTTTTCACACTGCCGTTCAGCCTATCACCGGCCGAGTCGGAATTCGCTGCGGCTGGTGATTGGCTGATTCATCCGACCACCGGCAACCAGGAAGTGGATTGCGGTGGAGACCGGAGCCGGTTACCGGAGGCCCCAGTGGAGCGGAGGAAGGTATGTACATCTTTATTTTTTTTACTGCCAGCACTATGGGGAACAATTTTTATGGTCTGGAGTTCTACTTTAAAATTCACTATGAAAAGGGAAAAAAAAAAGGGGAACCATAGAACATGAGGCCCCAAATGTTACCCACCTTAGATGTTGACGTCCAGTATTTTCTTCCGTCTGTAGCATCTTTATACACGTTTATTTTTTCTTTCTTTCATTTTTGTTTACATGTGGTAAGACAAAGTAATTCTAAATGAGTTTTAGGAAACATCTGAAAATGTTTTAAACAATGGCTGATTGGTATTAACACCCACTACGGGATTTTGAAGCAAGTTTAGTGGCTGCGTTCTTTTCAAAGCTGGTGAGTATTGGCTGCTATCAGCAGCCAGGACTCGCCGCTAATGCTGCACTTAGAACATCACGCTGCTGTTCGGCATTAACACTCAAGATGTAAAATAGTGGTGCCGGACTGTTAGGGTGGCTGATTGGTACCTCCGTACTGCATCATCCATTTATGATGATGGCTGGGGGTCACTTACCCCCAGGGCCGGTTTTAGGCTTAGCGTGGCCCTAGGCAAAATCAAAAGTGGGGCCCCAAAAGTCGTAATAGTGCACTAACCGTATTTGCACATTTTTGGTCACCTCAAATACTAAAAAAAATATCTAAAAAGCAATTGAAAAGTCCCATTAAAACAAAAATGGTACCGATAAAAACTACAAATCAAAGCGCAAAAAATTACCCTAATACATCCCCTCATACCGAAAAATAAGAGTTATAGGGATCAGAATAGTACAATTTTATATTTTTGTATAGTTCCCCCACATTAGGTTGGCAGTATAGTTCCCCCACATTAGGTGCAGTACAGTTCCCCCACATTATGTGCAGCATAGTTCCCCCACATTAGGTGCAGCATAGTTCCCCCACATTAGGTGCAGCACAGTTCCCCCACATTAGGTGCAGTATAGTTCCCCCACATTAGGTGCAGTATAGTTCCTCCACATTAGGTGCAGTAGTTCCCCCACATTAGGTGCAGTAGTTCCCCCACATTAGGTGCAGTATAGTTCCTCCACATTAGGTGCAATAGTTCCCCCACATTAGGTGCAGTACAGTTCCCCCACATTAGGTGCAGTATAGTTCCTCCACATTAGGTGCAGTACACTTCCCCCACATTAGGTGCAGTACACTTCCCCCACATTAGGTGCAGTAGTTCCCCCACATTAGGTGCAGTACAGTTCCCCCACATTAGGTGCAGTATAGTTCCTCCACATTAGGTGCAGTACACTTCCCCCACATTAGGTGCAGTATAGTTTCTCCACATTAGGTGCAGTAGTTCCCCCACATTAGGTGCAGTACAGTTCCCCCACATTAGGTGCAGTACAGTTCCCCCACATTAGGTGCAGTATAGTTCCCCCACATTAGGTGCAGTACAGTTCCCCCACATTAGGTGCAGTATAGTTCCTCCACATTAGGTGCAGTACACTTCCCCCACATTAGGTGCAGTATAGTTCCCCACATTAGGTGCAGTATAGTTCCCCCACATTAGGTGCAGTATAGTTCCCCCACATTAGGTGCAGTATAGTTCCCCACATTAGGTGCAGTATAGTTCCCCCACATTAGGTGCAGTATAGTTTCCCCACATTAGGTGCAGTATAGTTTCCCCACATTAGGTGCAGTATAGTTCCCCCACATTAGGTGCAGTACAGTTCCCCCACATTAGGTGCAGTACAGTTCCCCCACATTAGGTACAGTATAGTTTCCCCACATTAGGTGAAGTACAGTTCCCCACATTAGTTGCAGTACAGTTCCCCCACATTAGGTGCAGTACAGTTCCCCCACATTAGGTGCAGTACAGTTCCCCCACATTAGGTGCAGTACAGTTTCCCCACATTAGGTGAAGCATAGTTCCCCACATTAGTTGCAGTACAGTTCCCCCACATTAGGTGCAGTACAGTTCCCCCACATTAGGTGCAGTACAGTTCCCCCACATTAGGTACAGTATAGTTTCCCCACATTAGGTGAAGTATAGTTCCCCACATTAGTTGCAGTACAGTTCCCCCACATTAGGTGCAGTACAGTTCCCCCACATTAGGTGCAGTACAGTTCCCCCACATTAGGTGCAGTACAGTTCCCCCACATTAGGTGCAGTACAGTTTCCCCACATTAGGTGAAGTATAGTTCCCCACATTAGTTGCAGTACAGTTCCCCCACATTAGGTGCAGTACAGTTCCCCCACATTAGGTGCAGTACAGTTTCCCCACATTAGGTGAAGTATAGTTCCCCACATTAGTTGCAGTACAGTTCCCCCACATTAGGTACAGTATAGTTTCCCCACATTAGGTGAAGTATAGTTCCCCACATTAGTTGCAGTACAGTTCCCCCACATTAGGTGCAGTACAGTTCCCCCACATTAGGTGCAGTACAGTTCCCCCACATTAGGTGCAGTACAGTTCCCCCACATTAGGTGCAGTACAGTTTCCCCACATTAGGTGAAGTATAGTTCCCCACATTAGTTGCAGTACAGTTCCCCCACATTAGGTGCAGTACAGTTCCCCCACAGACATACAGCCTTCAACCATATACAGTGTATGGCTGGAGGCTGTAAGCCTGTGTACTGCCCCACTTCAGTGTTCCGACCACCGGTCCAGGGTCACGATCTACTGCTATGGCCTATTGGCGTCCTAGATCTGAACGAATTAACTAATCGTATGAAATCCTTTCGTCTTTACATAGCTGAATGTGACAACAAAATCATCACAAAAATTATCAATGGAAAGCAAATGTATGAACTAGAGATGAGCGAACTTACAGTAAATTCGATTCGTCATGAACTTCTCGGCTCGGCAGTTGATGACTTTTCCTACATAAATTAGTTCAGCTTTCAGGTGCTCCCGTGGGCTGGAAAAGGTGGATACAGTCCTAGGAGACTCTTTCCAAGAGGAAGCCATTCATGCTATGGACTGGCCGCCCGTTCCCCTGAATCCGATTGAGCACATCTGGGACGTCTCGCTCCATCCACCACAGACTGTCCAGGAGTTGGCGGATGCTTTAGTCCAGGTCTGGGAGGACATCCCTCAGGAGACCATCCTCCACCTCATCAGGAGCATGTCCAGGCGTTGTAGGGAGGTCATACGGGCACGTGGAGGCCACACACACTACTGAGCCTCATTGGGACTTGTATTAAGGACATTACATAAAGTTGGATCAGCCTGTAGTGGGGTTTTCCACTGTGATTTTGAGTGACTCCATATCCAGAACTCCAGGGGTTCATACTACAGATGAGCGAACTTACAGTAAATTCGATTCGTCATGAACTTCTCGGCTCGGCAGTTGATGACTTTTCCTGCATAAATTAGTTCAGCTTTCAGGTGCTCCGGTGGCTGGAAAAGGTGGATACAGTCCTAGGAAAGAGTTGTAGTTTTGCAACATCTGGAGGTCCACAGGTTGAAGACCACTGATATTGGAGGTTATACTCACCTGATCCCACCGCTCCGGACCGTCACCACTGCCCTGGATGTCGCCGTCCATCGCTGTCCTCGACGCTCCGGGAAGGTCTCTGCTGCCGGGGAATGTCGCTCTCCGTTGCCGCCATCATGTCACTACGCACGCTGCTCCTATTGGATGACGGGACAGTGCCCGCAGCGACGTGATGACGACGATGGAGAGCGCCGGCGATGCAGGGGATCCCGAAGAGGACGCGCCGGAGCCCCGAGGACAGGTAAGTGATCGTCAGCGGACCACACGGGGCACCGTAAACGGCTACTGAAGCAGTCTGCGCTGCAGGATAGCCGTTTATGCGATGGCCCCGACATACAAAAGCATCGTATGTTGATGCTGCCTCTGAGAGACCATCGTATGTTGAAATGATCGTATGTCGGGGACATCATAGGTTGAGGGGTCACTGTATATTGTATATAATAATATAAAGACGTCTCCTGTCTGATGTTGATATATTCATCATCATCATTTATTTGTCCATTTTCCTTACAAGCCGAGAGCTTTAAGGGTGTGTTCACATGCGCACATTTTTTCTGCAGATCTGCTTCAACAGAATTTTTTGCCCATTGAAGTCAATGGGCAGCAAAATCTGCAGCAGCAGATCTGCAGAAAAAATACGCACATGTGAACGCACCCTAAAGTTTGAAAAATATAAAAATTTTAAATTTTTTCAAGAAGAAATGATGACAGTATTGACAATAATTTATCACTAACATAATGTAGAATATGTCACAAAAAAAACAATCCCAGATTAAAGTGACACAGGTCAGATTTTAAAAAAAATGGCCTGGTCCTTAAAGGGGTATTCCGTCCTTCGGATAGGGGATAAGATGTCTTGGGGCCGGAATACCCCTTTAAGGTCAAAATGGGCTTGGTCCCCAAAGGGGTTAACCCCTAAATGGCGCAGGGTATTTTCCGTTTTTGCATTTTCATTTTTTCCTCATTGCCTTTTTTTTTTTTTTTTTTATTAACAACAAACATACATACGATTTACAATTAAACATCACAAATCATAAAAAGAGAACAGCGAATAAAGGTAATATATCCCCAAAAAAGTAGCAATTTCACTATTTCAGCTTAATCTTACAAAAATGCAAGAAAAAAGGAGAGAAAGAGAAAAAAAAGTAACAGAAAAGGCTTAAAAGACCACCACAAATCTATCGCTCGTCAAGTTAAAGCTCATCAAAATTAAAGCTCATCTGTCAAGGGCTTGTATGTTAGCCACTTGGACCAAAGGTAAAAAAAAAACGTGCAGTATTATTTTTAGATCTTGCTATATTATATTCTATTCTACAGGTCTGGTGCATTTTATTTATTAATTAAATTGCACATATTCGGGAGTCCCTGTTGTCTCCATTTTGCTGCTATTTTATTTTTAGCAATTGTTACAAAATTTACTATTACCACCAAATCCGGAATCATAAGGTTCTCTAATTGCAACAATAGAAGTCCAACTTGTGGACCCCAAGAAATTAAATCAGGAATTATACTATTTAAAAAAGCTCCAATCTGCTGCCAAAGCCTATTTAAATTTTTGCACTCCCACCACACATGGAGAAATGTACCCACTTTTACCCCACATCTCCAGCATACATTGGATCGCTCTGGGAATAGTTTAAATAATTTTGCTGGGGTTAAGTACCATCTATAAAAAAAATTCCTAGTTACCTCTATAAATGAAATACAATTAGAAGTTCGGCTATTTAAAACAAAGGAATATTCCCATTGTTGATTTGAAAATTTCTGGGATAAATCCGTTTCCCATCTTGTACATTGTGGTATTTTATTCATACTTGGGGTCAATTCTAAATAGAATCGGGACAAACCTTTCTGTAACTGAGGTTTGTTAAGGAAAAGATGATTCCTATGAGTGGTGTCTGTCCCTATAGGTAGATCTATAGATGCCGTAAAGTTGCGGAGCTGTAGGTATTTATAGAAATCCGACCACGAAAGGTCGAATTTCTCCCTAAGTTCTTTAAAGGGCAAGAGTCCATTCCTCCCCAGAGTGTCCCCATATGTTGTTATTCCTTTTTCCACCCATTTAGAGAAATTGGAATTTGGGATGTGGCTTTGTATTACCGACATTGGTAGATTATCCCTAGTTAATAATATGTGCAGTTCTTTTATTTCTTTACGGGACCAAATATATAATGTTGCGACAATTGTAGGGGAACCTTGATCCGTTACTTTCCTACCTATCCTACTAGTCCACAATACTTCTTTTAAAGATCTCTCCCCAGCAAGTTCTGTCTCTATTTCGACCCACTGTTTTGTCCTCATGCCACCAATATCGAGTATAGTCAAGTACTGTTGCATGTAAGTACCGTTGAAGGTTCGGGCACCCCATTCCCCCCTTATTTATTGGTAAACACATTAATTTGGTTGATACCCTTGCTTTTTTATTTTGCCATACTAATTTCATAATTAATTTTTGTAGTTTCTGTATTTCTCGATATGGAAAGGTTACAACAAAAAATTGCGAAAACAGTGTAGAATTTTGGGGAGTAAGCTCATTTTAGTTACTGCGATGCGGCCAGTCCATGATAATGGTAATTTTATAAAATTAGACACATCTCGTGTTATATCTAAGTTTAGTTTTGAACAATTTACTTGGACTATATTTGATAGTGGATATGTAAGAATTATACCAAGGTATGTAATCTGTCCTCCCACCCATTGATATAAAAATTTCTTTTGGAGCATTTTTTTAAAGAGGGGAGGTATTGAAATATCTAATATATTGGATTTGTCTGCGTTAATCTTATAGTAACTAATTTTCCCAAACTCCGCCAAAATTTCCATTACCTTGGATAATTAATTTATCGGATCAATTAAAACCCAGTTTATAGTCCGTCATCCCTATCACTACTCCCTTTATTTCCGGACATTCCCTGATTCTCTGTGCTAGGGGTTCCATCATCAGTGCGAATATTATAGGGGACAATGGACACCCTTGTCTTGTGCCATTTGTAATATAAAATTCATCTGACCTAATTCCCGAAACATTCACAGATGACGATGGTCCCCTATACAGAGCCCTCACTGCAGTCCCAATAGCCCCCCCTAACCCTACTCTATCTAACACCTGCGTCATATAGCCCAAATGTACTCTATCGAACGCCTTCTCTGCGTCCAATGTAAGGAGCAGAGAAGGCGTTCTTTTTTTCTCCAGCACTGACAAGATATTTATTATACGTCGAGTGCCATCGCTGGCTTGCCGACCCTTAACAAACCCTACCTGGTCATTTTTGACCAGGGAGGGTAATATATGGCTTATCCTATTGGCCAACATAGCAGCATAAATTTTTAAATCCGAATTCAGAAGGGCTATTGGCCTGAAATTCCCCGGAACCTCGGAGGATTTACCAGGCTTAGGAATGGCAACAATTGAGGATTTCAACATCTCCTCCGGAAAGTGACCCTGTTGCATTGCCACGTTAATGATTCTTTTCATATAAGGCAGCACCGCAGGGCCACAACATTTGTAATATTCGTTCGATAACCCATCCGGGCCCGGGGATTTATTCAGTTTTAAATTTCTAATTACCTGGGCAATCTCTGGTTCGGTAAATGGCCTGGACAAGTTTTCCATCTGAGAAGGCGATACTCTAGGCTGTTACGCCAAGCGCTCCGGGTCCCCGCTCCTCCCCGGAGCGCTCGCTACACTCTCCTCACTGCAGCGCTCCGGTCAGATCCACTGACCCGGGGCGCTGCGATACCGCCTCCAGCCGGGATGCGATTCGCGATGCGGGTAGCGCCCGCTCGCGATGCGCACCCCGGCTCCCGTACCTGACTCGCTCTCCGTCAGTCCTGTCCCGGCGCGCGCGGCCCCGCTCCCTAGGGCGCGCGCGCCGGGTCTTTGCGATTTAAAGGGCCACTGCGCCGCTGATTGGCGCAGTGGTTCCAATTAGTGTTATCACCTGTGCACTTCCCTATATCACCTCACTTCCCCTGCACTTCCTTGCCGGATCTTGTTGCCATCGTGCCAGTGAAAGCGTTTCCTTGTATGTTCCTAGCCTGTGTTCCAGACCTCCTGCCGTTGCCCCTGACTACGATCCTTGCTGCCTGCCCCGACCTTCTGCTACGTCCGACCTTGCTTCTGTCTACTCCCTTGTACCGCGCCTATCTTCAGCAGCCAGAGAGGTTGAGCCGTTGCTAGTGGATACGACCTGGTCACTACCGCCGCAGCAAGACCATCCCGCTTTGCGGCGGGCTCTGGTGAAAACCAGTAGTGACTTAGAACCGATCCACTAGCACGGTCCACGCCAATCCCTCTCTGGCACAGAGGATCCACTAACTGCCAGCCGGCATCGTGACAGTAGAACCGGCCATGGATCCCGCTGAAGTTCCTCTGCCAGTTGTCGCTGACCTCACCACGGTGGTCGCCCAGCAGTCGCAACAGATAGCGCAACAAGGCCACCAGCTGTCTCAACTGACCGTTATGCTTCAGCAGTTACTACCACAGCTTCAGCAATCATCTCCTCCGCCAGCTCCTGCATCTCCTCCGCAGCGAGTGGCCGCTTCTGGTCTACGACTATCCTTGCCGGATAAATTTGATGGGGACTCTAAGTTTTGCCGTGGCTTTCTTTCCCAATGTTCCCTGCACCTGGAGATGATGTCGGACCAGTTTCCCACTGAAAGGTCTAAGGTGGCTTTCGTAGTCAGCCTTCTGTCTGGAAAAGCCCTGTCTTGGGCCACACCGCTCTGGGACCGCAATGACCCCGTCACTGCCTCTGTACACTCCTTCTTCTCGGAAATTCGAAGTGTCTTTGAGGAACCTGCCCGAGCCTCTTCTGCTGAGACTGTCCTGTTGAACCTGGTCCAGGGTAATTCTTCCGTTGGCGAGTATGCCGTACAATTCCGTACTCTTGCTTCAGAATTATCCTGGAATAATGAGGCCCTCTGCGCGACCTTTAAAAAAGGCCTATCCAGCAACATTAAAGATGTTCTGGCCGCACGAGAAATCCCTGCTAATCTACATGAACTCATTCACCTAGCCACTCGCATTGACATGCGTTTTTCCGAAAGGCGTCAGGAGCTCCGCCAGGATATGGACTCTGTTCGCACGAGGCGTTTCTTCTCCCCGGCTCCTCTCTCCTCTGGTCCCCTGCAATCTGTTCCTGTGCCTCCCGCCGTGGAGGCTATGCAGGTCGACCGGTCTCGCCTGACACCTCAAGAGAGGACACGACGCCGCATGGAGAATCTCTGCCTGTACTGTGCTAGTACCGAACACTTCCTGAAGGATTGTCCTATCCGTCCTCCCCGCCTGGAAAGACGTACGCTGACTCCGCACAAAGGTGAGACAGTCCTTGATGTCTACTCTGCTTCTCCACGTCTTACTGTGCCTGTGCGGATGTCTGCATCTGCCTTCTCCTTCTCTGCTGTGGCCTTCTTGGACTCCGGATCTGCAGGAAATTTTATTTTGGCCTCTCTCGTCAACAGGTTCAACATCCCGGTGACCAGTCTCGCCAGACCCCTCTACATCAATTGTGTAAACAATGAAAGATTGGACTGTACCATACGTTTCCGCACGGAGCCCCTTCTAATGCACATCGGACCTCATCACGAGAGGATTGAACTTTTGGTCCTTCCCAATTGCACTTCTGAAATTCTCCTTGGACTTCCCTGGCTTCAACTTCACTCCCCAACCCTGGATTGGTCCACTGGGGAGATCAAGAGTTGGGGGCCCTCTTGTTCCAAGGACTGCCTAAAACCGGTTCCCAGTAACCCTTGCCGTGACTCTGTGGTTCCTCCCGTAACCGGTCTCCCTAAGGCCTATATGGACTTTGCGGATGTTTTTTGCAAAAAACAAGCTGAGACTCTACCTCCTCACAGGCCTTATGATTGTCCTATCGACCTCCTCCCGGGCACTACTCCACCCCGGGGCAGAATTTATCCTCTGTCCGCCCCAGAGACTCTTGCCATGTCTGAATACGTCCAGGAAAATTTAAAAAAGGGCTTTATCCGTAAATCCTCCTCTCCTGCCGGAGCCGGATTTTTCTTTGTGTCCAAAAAAGATGGCTCTCTACGCCCTTGCATTGACTACCGCGGTCTTAATAAAATCACGGTTAAGAACCGCTACCCCCTACCTCTCATCTCTGAACTCTTTGATCGCCTCCAAGGTGCCCACATCTTTACCAAACTGGACTTAAGAGGTGCTTATAATCTCATCCGCATCAGAGAGGGGGATGAATGGAAAACGGCATTTAACACCAGAGATGGACACTTTGAGTATCTGGTCATGCCCTTTGGCCTGTGCAACGCCCCTGCCGTCTTCCAAGACTTTGTTAATGAAATTTTTCGTGATCTTTTATACTCCTGTGTTGTTGTATATCTGGACGATATCCTGATTTTTTCTGCCAATCTAGAAGAACACCGCCAGCATGTCCGTATGGTTCTTCAGAGACTTCGTGACAATCAACTCTATGCCAAAATAGAGAAGTGTCTGTTTGAATGCCAATCTCTTCCTTTCCTAGGATACTTGGTCTCTGGCCAGGGACTACAAATGGATCCAGACAAACTCTCTGCCGTCTTAGATTGGCCACGCCCCTCCGGACTCCGTGCTATCCAACGTTTTTTGGGGTTCGCCAATTATTACAGACAATTTATTCCACATTTTTCTACCGTTGTGGCTCCTATCGTGGCTTTAACCAAAAAAAATGCCGATCCCAAGTCTTGGCCTCCTCAAGCGGAAGACGCCTTTAAACGGCTCAAGTCTGCCTTTTCTTCGGCTCCCGTGCTCTCCAGACCTGACCCATCTAAACCCTTCCTATTGGAGGTTGATGCCTCCTCTGTGGGAGCTGGAGCTGTCCTTTTACAAAAAAATTCTTCCGGGCATGCTGTTACTTGTGGTTTTTTTTCTAGGACCTTCTCTCCGGCGGAGAGAAACTACTCCATCGGGGATCGAGAGCTTCTAGCCATTAAATTAGCACTTGAGGAATGGAGGCATCTGCTGGAGGGATCAAGATTTCCAGTTATTATTTACACCGATCACAAGAACCTCTCCTACCTCCAGTCTGCCCAACGGCTGAATCCTCGCCAGGCCAGGTGGTCTCTGTTCTTTGCCCGATTTAATTTTGAAATTCACTTTCGGCCTGCCGATAAGAACATTAGGACCGATGCTCTCTCTCGTTCCTCGGATGCTTCTGAAGTTGAACTCTCTCCGCAACACATCATTCCTCCTGACTGCCTGATTTCCACTTCTCCAGCCTCCATCAGGCAAACTCCTCCAGGAAAGACCTTTGTTTCTCCACGCCAACGCCTCGGAATCCTCAAATGGGGCCACTCTTCCCATCTCGCAGGTCATGCGGGCATCAAGAAATCTGTGCAACTCATCTCTCGCTACTATTGGTGGCCGACTCTGGAGACGGATGTTGTGGACTTTGTGCGAGCCTGCACTATCTGTGCCCGGGATAAGACTCCTCGCCAGAAGCCCGCTGGTTTTCTTCATCCTCTGCCTGTCCCCGAACAGCCTTGGTCTCTGATTGGTATGGATTTTATTACTGACTTACCCCCATCCCATGGCAACACTGTTATTTGGGTGGTCGTTGATCGATTCTCCAAAATGGCACATTTCATCCCTCTTCCTGGTCTTCCTTCAGCGCCTCAGTTGGCTAAACAATTTTTTGTACACATTTTTCGTCTTCACGGGTTGCCCACGCAGATCGTCTCGGATAGAGGCGTCCAATTCGTGTCTAAATTCTGGAGGGCTCTCTGTAAACAACTCAAGATTAAATTAAATTTTTCTTCTGCATATCATCCTCAATCCAATGGACAAGTAGAAAGAATTAACCAGGTCTTGGGTGATTATTTACGACATTTTGTTTCCTCCCGCCAGGATGACTGGGCAGATCTTCTACCATGGGCCGAATTCTCGTATAACTTCAGAGTCTCTGAATCTTCCTCCAAATCCCCATTTTTCGTGGTGTACGGCCGTCACCCTCTTCCCCCCCTCCCTACCCCCTTGCCCTCTGGTCTGCCCGCTGTGGATGAAATTTCTCGTGATCTTTCCATCATATGGAGAGAGACCCAAAATTCTCTCTTACAGGCTTCATCACGCATGAAGAAGTTCGCGGATAAGAAAAGAAGAGCTCCTCCCATTTTTTCCCCTGGAGACAAGGTATGGCTCTCCGCTAAATATGTCCGCTTCCGTGTCCCTAGCTATAAGTTGGGACCACGCTATCTTGGTCCTTTCAAAATTTTGTGCCAGATTAATCCTGTCTCTTACAAACTTCTTCTTCCTCCTTCTCTTCGTATTCCTAATGCCTTTCACGTTTCTCTTCTTAAACCACTTATCATTAACCGTTTCTCTCCCAAATCTGTTCCTCCCACTCCTGTTTCCGGCTCCTCGGACATCTTCTCCGTCAGAGAGATTCTGGCATCTAAAAAGGTCAGAGGGAAAACCTTTTTTTTAGTAGATTGGGAGGGTTGTGGTCCAGAAGAGAGATCCTGGGAACCTGAGGACAACATCCTAGACAAAAGTCTGCTCCTCAGGTTCTCAGGCTCTAAGAAGAGGGGGAGACCCAAGGGGGGGGGTACTGTTACGCCAAGCGCTCCGGGTCCCCGCTCCTCCCCGGAGCGCTCGCTACACTCTCCTCACTGCAGCGCTCCGGTCAGATCCACTGACCCGGGGCGCTGCGATACCGCCTCCAGCCGGGATGCGATTCGCGATGCGGGTAGCGCCCGCTCGCGATGCGCACCCCGGCTCCCGTACCTGACTCGCTCTCCGTCAGTCCTGTCCCGGCGCGCGCGGCCCCGCTCCCTAGGGCGCGCGCGCGCCGGGTCTTTGCGATTTAAAGGGCCACTGCGCCGCTGATTGGCGCAGTGGTTCCAATTAGTGTTATCACCTGTGCACTTCCCTATATCACCTCACTTCCCCTGCACTTCCTTGCCGGATCTTGTTGCCATCGTGCCAGTGAAAGCGTTTCCTTGTATGTTCCTAGCCTGTGTTCCAGACCTCCTGCCGTTGCCCCTGACTACGATCCTTGCTGCCTGCCCCGACCTTCTGCTACGTCCGACCTTGCTTCTGTCTACTCCCTTGTACCGCGCCTATCTTCAGCAGCCAGAGAGGTTGAGCCGTTGCTAGTGGATACGACCTGGTCACTACCGCCGCAGCAAGACCATCCCGCTTTGCGGCGGGCTCTGGTGAAAACCAGTAGTGACTTAGAACCGATCCACTAGCACGGTCCACGCCAATCCCTCTCTGGCACAGAGGATCCACTACCTGCCAGCCGGCATCGTGACATAGGCAGGTGCAATTTATCTAAAAAAGATTTCATTTCATTGGAGTTAGGTTGATGCACATTAGGATCATCTTTTAAGTTATAGAGAGAGCTGTAATAATCAGCAAGTACAGCAGCTATACCCTTAGGATCCACTATTTTTATTTTATTTTTATTATACATGAATGGGATTCGCGATTTTGCTTGTTGTTGTCTAATTTGATGTGCCAGAAAAGCTCCTGATCTATTCCCCTGCCAATATCGATCCAACTTTAACCGCTTAGCTGCAAGCGCATATTTATACTGCTGAAGGGAATGTAACTCTTCTGTAAGCAGTGATATCTTGTTAGCTTTCCCCTTATCATATTTTCTTTTATTCGCTGCGTGCAAAGTTAATAATCTCTGCTGGATTTCTACAGTCTTCTTATTTAACTCTTTTTTATAATGAGCTGATTGGCTTATAAAATGTCCTCTAATTGAAGCCTTATGGGCACACCATAATGTATAGTCTGTTACTTCCCCATTATCATTATTTGTAAAGAATGCTTTAATTGCTTCCGTCGTTGCAGGTAAAATATTCTGGGTGCTGAAGGACCTGAGTGTTAAGGCGCCATACTGAGTCATATGGGAATGTATTATATTCTATTAGCGAGAGGGAGATGGGGCTGTGATCTGACCAAGAAATGAATCCTACTGTAGTTTCTCTAACTCTATGAATGCTTTTCTTTTCCACCCAAAAAAAAATCTATTCTAGAGTACATGCAATGTCTTGGTGAATGGAACGTATAGTCCCTTTCACCTGGGTGCTGTGTGCGCCAAGGATCTAATAGTTGGTAAGAAGCTAAGGTTTTGGTGTACGGTGTAGGTTCTAGTCTATTAACTACAGTAGTTGTGTCTAGTGACGGCCAAACCGCCATCCCTCTTTTTATTTTCTGTACCCGTTTTAACAATAACTTAATAAATCCATGTTGCTTGTTATTTGGACTATAGAGGGCTACCAAGGTATATTCTATATGATTAATTGTGCAAATCAGTATAATATATCTTCCCTTCTCATCAATTTCTTGTTAGTGAATTTTAACAGCTACTGTGTCTCTAAAAAATATACATACCCCTCCTTTTTTCCCCCACTGCTGGGGAGGAAATTATTACTGGAAATGCTCGCTGCTGTACTCGAAACAAATCTTTTTCATTCAGATGTGTTTCCTGTATGCAGTATACCTCTGCTTTACTTAGTTTGAATTCCTTGTACAGGAATTCAATCCCTTGACATTGAGCGAAACTAGTTTAAGTACCATTAATAATTAGCAAGCTTCTTATTTCCGTGGTGGTCAGCCAATGAATCAATATTATATCATAATCTTTATTTCTAACAATATTTACAAACGTTAAACTATTCCCTGGTTCCCTTCCACCCTCTCTACCCACCCTCAATCTAAATTTAAACCATATAGTTAAAGACAACATAATAATCCAAAAGGAAGTCCATCCAGGGTCTCCCTTTAGACACTTCCCTCGTGTCTCCTCAGGAGGATATTGGATATACTCCAACATTTATTGTTCATAGGCTATCCAGTCCATTCTTTGGTAATGGGGAACAAAAAACAAAAAAAAAAAAAAAGAGAAATGTCTTTTTATTTCTTCCTATCCGAGGAGAGTGAATTTCCCCGGGGTGTATTGGCATGCGTTGGTCATTTTAAACCCCATCTTTCACATAAAGTCATTAGTTCTTGCGGAGTTGATGCCACGAATCTCTCTCCTTCGTAATTAACTATTACTCTGACTGGAAACCCCCATTTATATAGGATCTTATTCAGTCTCAGTATAGCAGTCCCAGGAGCAAATTCCCTTCGTCTCGCCATAGTGAAGGCCGAAAAGTCGGGGAAAATATTCAAGTTTTTAAACTTTTCTGGAAGCTGTGGTGGAGATCATGCTGCGGCCAGAATCTTTTCTTTAATTTGGTAAAAATGAACATGTAAGATTGTATCTCGGGGTACCAATTTAGAAACAGTCTTGGGTATAAACAGTCCGTGGACTCTGTCTAGAGTTAAGTCTAGATCTGAGACTTGCGGAATTAGGAGCGAAAAATATTCTTTCAAAAATATACATAGTTCCTCATCCTTTACTGACTCCGGAATGCCCCTCACTCTTTTGTTATTTCTTCTTTCACGATCTTCCATACTGGCTATTTTAATCTTCAAGTTATCTACTTCTTGTTTTAAATCATTTGTAGATTCTTCCAAATGATTTTGCACTGCCTCTTGCCGTTCAATTTTACTCTCAATGTTAGAGGTACGGGTACTAAGGGAGACAATTTCTTTTTGAATATCAGTTACTGCATTCTGCACAGTGGCTGTAATAGAATTTTGTAATTCTTTCATCATTTGTCTCATCACAGCCACTGTAACCGGTGCAGCTTTTTCACTATCATCTACTTGCGGCAAGTTCTTTCCTGTGTTTACAGCGTCTTCCAATGGAGACAAGTTGCTCATTTTAGGTATTGCCCCTAAATTTTATACTGGTGGTGATGGGGACCTGAAGTGTGGGTTTGAGTTTTTTAAGGCTCGGGCGGCGGGGCTAAAAGCCACTGGGGCTGACAGTACTGCAAGGGATGGTATCACATTTGTATTAAACTGAGTATTCTGAACTCTCATTTGATTCTCTGCTCCGCCGTTTTTACCCACCATTAAGTTGCTCTGTAAGCCCATATTTATTTTCCCCTCACCAGTAATCTCAGCACTGCAGCTTGTCTTTGTATCGGCCAAGCTGTCTACAGATTTTGCACTGTATGTACTCATTGTCTCCTCCGGCACCCCTTCTGAGGAGACAGACAATTTTTTACTAACCTCAGGCACTTGATCCTGCTGTCCCGGCTTCTCTGCATCAGCTCTCTCTTCGCGCTGCTGTTTCTCCCCTGTATCTCGCACTCTGTGGGTTCGCGCGAGGTCCGCGTCCCCTTGCTTCCGGGTCGGCAGCTTGTCACCTGACTCTCCGGCTTCCGGGTCGCCTCGCACTCTCGGTGTGGGGATCCCTGCGCCTCCCAGCGTTCGGGGACCTTTCTCCACGCCCGACCCGGAGTCCCGGCACATACCTCCAGTCCACGCCATCATCAAACGGCCGCTGCTGCTCGATCCCGCAGTGGTCTTCACTCCCACCTTTCATCCTCGATCCACCAGTGATTAAAAATTTGTTGATTTAGGGGGAGTACAGTTATCCTTTTTTGCTTTGGAGCGCGTCATTTTTAAGCCGGTCAGCAGACTCTAGTTGCAGAGTTCAATAACAGCAATTCAATTCTGTTCCCAAGCTGCCAATTCTTTTCTCCGGGGGTTCCAGAATAGTGTTCCCAATATGTTTAGTGCCGATTTTTGGACCGGTGAATAGCGGAGCTACTCCTTCACCTGCATGGAGTAGCCGCCATGCTCACCTAGCCACACCTCCCCTGGGAGTTGTAGTTCTGTAACCTCATCACCTTCTAAAAATCATAACGCTTTAAATTTTGCACCTACCGTATATACTCGAGTATAAGCCGAGTTTTTCAGCATGATTTTTCGTGCTGAAAACACCCCCCTCGGCTTATACTCGAGTGAACTCTCCACCCGCAGTGGTCTTCAACCTGCGGACCGCCAGAGGTTTCAAAACTACAATTTCCAGCAAGCCCGGGCAGCCATCGGCTGTTCGGGCTTGCTGGGAGTTGTAGTTTTGAAACCTCCGGAGGTCCGCAGGTTGAAGACCACTGCGGCCTTCGACATCATCCAGCCCCCTCTCACCCCCCTTTAGTTCTGTACAGTACTCACCTCCGCTCGGCGCTGGTCCGGTGCTGCAGGACTGTCCGGTGGGGAGGTCGTCCGGTGGGATAGTGGTTCTGGGCTGCCATCTTCACCGGGGAGGCCTCTTCTAAGTGCTTCGGGCCCGGCCCCAGAATAGTCACGTTGCCTTGACAACGACGCAGAGGTACGTTCATTGCCAACGTACTTCTGCGTCATCGTCCAGGCAACGCCTCTATTCCGGGCCCGCAGCGCGGAGAAGAGGCGCCCCCGGTGAAGATAGCAGCCCGGAACCACTATCCCACCGGACCACCTCCTCTCCGGACAGCCCTGCAGCACCGGACCAGCGCCGAGCGGAGGTGAGTACTGTACAGAACTAAAAGGGGGTGAGAGGGGGCTGGATGATGTCGAAGGCCGCAGTGGTCTTCAACCTGCGGACCTCCGGAGGTTTCAAAACTACAACTCCCGGCAAGCCCGGACAGCCGATGGCTGCCCGGGCTTGCTGGGAGTTGTAGTTTTGAAACCTCTGGAGGTCCGCAGGTTGAAGACCACTGAGGGCGGATGATGACAAGAGGATGATGAAGGGGGGGTGTGGGATGATGACAAGAGGATGATGAAGGGGGGTGGGGATGATGACAAGAGGATGATGAAGGGGGGGTGTGGGATGATGACAAGAGGATGATGAAGGGGGGGTGTGGGATCATGAAGGGGGGTGGGGATGATGACAAGGGGATGATGAAGGGGGGGGTGTGGGATGATTACAAGGGGATGATGAAGGGGGGTGGGGATGATTACAAGGGGATGATGAAGGGGGGTGGGGATGATGAAGGGGGGTGGGGATGATGACAAGGGGATGATGAAGGGGGGATGTGTGGGATGATGACAGGTGATGATGATGAGGGTCTGGATGATGACAGGCGGTGATGATGATGAGGATGTTAATGACGGGTCTGGATGATGACAGGGGGGGATGATGTATTTCCCACTCTAGGCTTATACTCGAGTCAATAACTTTTCCTGGGATTTTGGGTTGAAATTAGGGGTCTCGGCTTATACTCGGGTCGGCTTATACTCGAGTATATCCGGTAAATATCCATATTATAGCTTATTTTTTGCGCCACCAATTCTACTTTGCTGCGACATTAGTCATTTTACCCAAAAATCCACAGCGAAAGGGAAAAAAAAAATCATTGTGCGACAAAACTGAAGAAGCAATTTTGTAACTTTTGGGGGCTTCCGTTTCTACACAGTACATTTTTCGGTAAACATGGCACCTTCTCTTTATTCTGTAGGTCCATACAGTTAAAATGATCCCCTACTTATATAGGTGATTTTGTCGCACTTCTGGAAAAAATCATAACTACATACAGGAAAATGTATACCTTTTAAAAATGTCCTATTCTGACCCCTTTAACTTTTTTATTTTTCCACATACGGGCCGGTATGAGGGCTCATTTATTGCGCCGTGATCTGAAGTTTTTATCGGTACCATTTTTGTTTTGATTGGACTTTTTATACCATAAAAAGTGAATAAACAACGATCAAAAAGTGACCAAAAATACTCTATTTTGGACTTTGGAATTTTTTTAGGTGTATGCCATAGACCGTGCGGTTTAATTAACGATATATTTTTATAACTCGGTACCCCATATGTTTGTTTTTATTTACACTGGGTTTTTTTTTATTGGGAAAAGGGGGGGGGGGGGGTGATTCTGACTTTTATTATGGAAGGGGTTAAATGATCTTTATTAACACTTTATTTTCACTTCTTTTTTGCAGTGTTATAGGTCCCATAGGGGACTATACCACTGCACACACTGATCTTTTACACTGATCACTGCCAAGCAGTGATCAGGCCTTGATGGCCACCAGGACCGACGCGATATGACGTGGGGTCAGCGCGTGACCCCGTGTTCTATCGCGGGAGCCCGCTCATGATGTATGCATAAGTCATGTAGTGGGAAGGGGTTAAATGCCAAAAAGCAGGTGGTTTTATTTCATTTTCAAATACAACATTCAACGTTTCAGCTGCCCATGCAGCTGCATGGGCAGCTGAAACGTTGCATGTTGTTTTTGAAGATGGAATAAAACCACCTGCGTTTGGGTCCATATTTTGGGAGTGACTGAAGCCCCTCAGGATAAAGTCTCTCCCATCCTCCAGTTCTGGTGGTAGAGGTACGATCTGGACAGACATTGCGGCTGCTCACTGAGCTAGGCCAAGAGCATCCACAGATTCCTGTGTGTCCGCTCGTAGTGGCGGATTGCTGCGACAAGCAAAGAAGGACATATGGGCACAGCAGGGGGCACACTCTAGGCCCGGCCAGTAGCACATCCGCAGTGTCAAACATGCTGCGCATGCGGTACGCGTGATCCTACTCTTAAAGGGTACTCCGCCCTCCCATAGACTTACATTGAGGTGGTGTGGCCATGTCACATGTGGGGAGCGGCCATGTTGTCACGAGCCTCCAGGGCTGAAACCGATGCTCTAAACAAACGCCGGGTGCAGCAGGGAGATCTCGGGGGTCCCCAGCGGCGGAATCACTGCGATCAGACATCCTAACCCCTATTTTGATAAGATGTCTATTCAGCTTGGTACACAAGTAGAGTTTAACTATCTCTCTGCAGCCCAGCACTGTGTACTGCCTGTATGTGTATATATACATATATATATATAGTGATGCTGGGTTATGTAATAAAGATGCATTATTTAAGGAACTTGTTTGCACGTTTTTTACACTCACATATAGATTTCCTGTCTTTCATGTTTTATATCTACACTTAGTTTTCGCTCACAAATACTGATATGTAAGTTAGGCCTAATAAAAGAACAAAACACCAGCTGGAGGTTGTTTGTACCCAAGGGGGCAGAACCATGAATTTAGAACATAGAAGAAAATAACAAATGTAATTTATTCAGATTTTTTATTTATATCTGTCATTTTGATCTCTGTTCATGCATTGTAAAAAGATAAATACTGACGTTCACATGTTAAAAAAACAACAACTAAAAGCCATCACGTGGGGTATCCTGACTTTTCCACTGTCACGTGGGATTCTCTTGTGGTGAAGGTGACTTTATGTGGAGTAATAGGCAGGGAAGTTGGTGACTTTTTCTTCCTTATATCCCCAGTACTCATCCACCATGGATCCCGCTCAGTCACCTCAGTATAATTTGGGTGATTCCACCTCTGACCATCCTTGTGTTAAGGCTTCGCCATCTCCTTGGTAGAGACGTTTGGCTCATCACAAACTTCCACACAGTAGGATAAGTTCGAAAATAGACAAAGCCACACGACCAGCACCGCACATAAGGGAACGTTCACATTATGGAGTCTCCACCCGAAGATATTCAGTCAGCGCTGGGGCCTGTCAGACATGCGTTGTCTCCATAGAGGGAAATGTATATCTAAGCGATTCTGCTGGAAGATAAACATGATCGTTCTTTCGGTGGAGCTCCGAATTTGAATTTCGTCTGACATTTCTCCTGGCTTTGTTAGGCCTGAGCAAACCTGTCACTACCGAGGCTAAGAGCAAATTCTTAG
The DNA here is from genome assembly GCF_029499605.1 of Hyla sarda. NCBI lineage: Eukaryota > Metazoa > Chordata > Amphibia > Anura > Hylidae > Hyla > Hyla sarda. The sequence goes on along the minus strand of NC_079200.1, from coordinate 7,220,658 downwards.
AGGTCATGTCCTCCTAATGAGCCTCACTAGATCCATCAGGAATAAAGAGGGAGACGGCCATGTCCACCTAATGAGCCTCACTAGATCCATCAGGAATAAAGAGGGAGATGGCCATGTCCACCTAATGAACCTCAGTAGATCCATCAGGAACAGATAAGGAGACGTTCATGTCCTAATGAACCTCACTTGATCCATCAGGAATGGAGAGGGAGATGGCCATGTCCTCCTAATGAGCCTCATAGATCAATCAGGAATGGAGAGGGAGATGGCCATGTCCTCCTAATGATCCTCATAGATCAATCAGGAATGGAGATGGCCATGTCCTCCTAATGAACCTCACTAGATCAGGAATGGAGAGGGAGATGGCCATGTCCTTCTAATGAGCCTCACTAGATCCATCAGGAACAGAGAAGGAGACGGTCATGTCCTCCCAATGATCCTCACTAGATTTATTGGGAACAGAGAAGGAGACGGTCATGTCCTCCTAATGATCCTCACTAGATCCATCAGAAACAGAGAAGGGACGGCCATGTCCTCCTAATGAACCTCACTAGATCAGGAATGGAGAGGGAGATGGCCATGTCCTCCTAATGAACCTCACTAGATCCATTGGGAACAGAGAAGGAGATGGACATGTCCTCCTAATGATCCTCACTAGATTAATCAGGAAAAGAGAAGGAGATGGCCATGTCCTCCTAATGAACCTCACTAGATCCATCAGGAACAGAGACGGAGATGGCAATGTCCTCCTAATGAGCCTCACTAGATCCATCAGGAACAGAGAAGGAGACGATCATGTCCTCCAAATGATCCTCACTAGATCCATTGGGAACAGAGAAGGAGACTGCCATGTCATCCTAATGATCCTCACTAGATTCATCAGGAAAATAGAAGGAGACGGCCATGTCCTTCCAATGACCCTCACTAGATCCATCAGAAACAGAGAAGGGACGGCCATGTCCTCCCAATAACCCTCACTAGATCCATCAGGGACAGAGAAGGAGACGGCCATGTCCTCCCAATGATCCTCACGAGATCCATCAGGGACAGAGAAGGAGACGGCCATGTCCTCCCAATGATCCTCACGAGATCCATCAGGAACAGAGAAGGAGACGGCCATGTCCTCCCAATGATCCTCACTAGATCCATCAGGAACAGAGAAGGAGACGGCCATGTCCTCCCAATGACCCTCACTAGATCCATCAGGAGTGAAGATGGCTTCTCTGTCCATATGCCAACAACCAGGTCCTATTCGAGGTTTTAGGCTCAAAGTTGCTTCTCTCCCTGCACAACTGTTTCCTAAAAAAACATGTCCTCTTTTGGCTGTATAATACCCAAATGTGTTAAAAAAAAAGATTTTCTCACTTTCCAGACATTCTATTAAAATTTTTGATGATTTTGGATAGAATCACCTTTCTCTTGTGTGACTTCTGTGATGAATCCTCAGTTTTACTTTAGTAATAAAACATTTCCCACATTCTGAACATGAAAATGGCTTCTCTCCTGTGTGAATTCTCTTGTGTGTAACAACATGTGACTTGTGTGTAAAACATTTCCCACACTCCGAACAGGAATATGGCTTCTCTCCTGTGTGAATTCTTTCATGTGTTCCAAGATTTGTTTTATTTCTAAAACATTTCCCACATTCTGAACAGGAATACGGCTTCTCTCCTGTATGAATTCTCTCATGTATGACAAGACGTGATTTATTTAAAAAGCGTTTCCCACATTCTGAACATGAATATGGCTTCTCTCCTGTGTGACTTCTCTCGTGTGTACAAAGATGCGATTTACTCATAAAGCATTTAGCGCATTTTGAACATGAATATGGCTTTTCTCCTGTGTGATTTCTTGCATGTATAACAAGCTGTGATTTACTAGAGAAACATTTCCCACACTCTGAACATGAATACGGCCTCTCTCCTGTATGAATTCTTCCATGCTTTACAAGATTCGAGTGATTTATAAAACATTTACCACATTCTGAACATGAATAGGTCTTCTCTCCTGTGTGAATTCTCTCATGTGTGGCAAGATTTGATTTATTCGTGAAACGTTTCTCACATCTTGAACACGAATATGGCTTCTCTCCTGTGTGAATTCTCACGTGTTTTACCAGAGCTGCTTTGCATATGAAGCATTTTCCACATTCTGAACATAAATATGGCTTCTCTCCAGTGTGAATTTTATTATGTTTTACCAGTGCTGATTTACTTGTAAAGCATTTCCCACATTCTGAACATGAATACGGCTTTTCCCCTGTGTGAATTCTTATGTGTGTATAAAGACCTGATTTTCTTGTAAACTCTTTTCCACATTCATCACATTGAATCCTTTTTCTCCCTTTCTGATCTGTACTTGTGGTAACAATGCGTGGTTGGCCAAGGGAAGGTTTCTCATGATTAGGGGGATTATTATCTGATGGATGTCTACTATGGAGTCCTGGATATGCATTAAGGGTGAGGAAGTTCTCTTCTGGGGAGTGCTGCATAATATCTTCATCTTCTTCTTTAAAATTCAGCGATAACATGAGGTTTCCGTTAAAATTCTTTCTGGGGTTTTCTGTTAGGGTTAAAAATGTATATTATTATTCTGCCAAACCCTTAAGTAGAATAAAATGTTTAAAAAGGAATCTATTAGTGTAACCTGCACTAATCTGCTCTACAGGTGTGTGGTGCTGGCAACACTGATGACAATTATACTTACCAGTCCATGTTCTGTGGCAATCCCAGTTTTCCGGTACATGCAAATGGCCTTCTTGGGGCACAGGGGGGGGGGGGCGGGCGGGCGGGCTCTCAGACGTCTCGCTGGCACCTTCATGGTATCGCCTCCTCCCCTGTACTGAGCCTTCCGCAGAGTGGCCTTAATAGGAAGTACAGGGCGCTTAGGAATGGCCCCCACGCACCAAGCAGATAATTTAAATGTACTGAAGAACCACCTGGACTGAGACACGGAGCGCGGAGCAGTAAGTATCATTGTTATCAGTGTCCTCTGCACTACTAACCTATACAACAGGTCAGGATAGGTTAACATTGCTGTCTGCATCTGATTCGTTCAGGGTACAATTGCCTCTTAAGTTTTTCTTTTTTTTCTTTCCTTCTTGAACCGAATGGACCCTGAAACGGGTCGGATGCAAACTGCTACTGCCTGGTCCCGACGGACCCCATTCACTTGTATTATTCTCGGTTCTCCACCATAAGGTGATTTTAGTACTTACCTGCCTGACAGTAATGGACATGCATAGGAAGGATCTGCGCTTCTGGGGCTAAAAAGCTACATTGCAGACTTCTTTTTGTGAACTGACTAAGTCCGATAATTCCTTGTTTGTAAGTGTAAGGTCACTTTTCCCCCGCCCACACATCTGCCACTCCACCCATTGAAACACACCTGTGCTCTCTCATGAAATAGACCAGTGTTTTCTGACCAGGGTGCCTCCAGCTGTAAAAAAAAACTACAATTCTCTGCAGAATAAACTCCCTCCCAGCACAGACAGGCTCCCTCTGATCACCTGACTAGTGATGTAATATCTTGGTCCGCCCTGTAACCTAAAAAAAGACCTGAGACAACAGTCATTTTGTATGCTGTTAAAAATTAAAGGGGTACTCCGGTGAAATATATATATTTATATTTTTTAATCAACTGGTACCAGAAAGTTAAACAGATTTGTAAATTACTTCTATGAAAAAAATCTTAATCCTTCCAGTACTTATTAGAGGCTGTATACTACAGAGGACATGCTTTTCTTTTTGGATTTCTCTTCTGTCACGACCACAGTGCTCTCTGCTGACCTCTGCTGTCCATTGTAGGAACTGTCCAGAGCAGGAGATAATTACCATAGCAAACATGCTGCTCTGGACAGTTCCTTAAATGGAGCACTGTGGTCGTGACAGAAGAGAAATCAAAAAAGAAAAGCATGTCCTCTGTAGTATACAGGCCCTAAAAAGTACTGGAAGGATTAAGATTTTTTTAATACAAGTAATTTACAAATCTATTTAACTTTCTGGCCCCAGTTGATTTAAAAAAAAAAAAAAAATATTATATATATATATATATATATATATATATATATATATATATATATGTTTTCCACCGGAGTACCCCCTTTAACCCAAAATAAAAAAAGGAAACAAAATATCAGAGGCACCTGACTGCAACACTAAGGTATCATACATTCCACCAGCACGTGTGAGCTCCCATGGTAAACAATGATTCACAATGTAGCTGAAGGTAACGGCGGTGCAAAAATAGCAAGAAAAAAGGAAAGTAGCTGCAACTCACCGCTGGGAAGAGACTCAGTGTAGTAAGGCCGCCATGGAAGATCGGGGAGAGACGGGAGGCTCAGAGGCTACTAACCGGTAAGTTTCGTGCAGGTGCACTTCTTCTGGCCTAGACATACCGGCTTGAAGAAGAGCTGTGAGAGCGTGAAACAGTCTGTCCCGGTTACGTCCCCCGCCTCCACTACTGCACCTGTTCGCCACGACTGATCTACATCATTAAAGCCCCGATGACCGGTGAGTGCTGTCCTGTTCTCTGTGTCTATGTTACATTGAACTTTTACGGACATTGCACCAACCACTATCAACCTCGTTCTCGTGTCGCCATCGCACCCGACTATTGTAAGCATCCAGAGAGTCTTATTCCTGTCAGTGCCGGACCTCCCTACCTCTTCTCATACTACAAATAAGAGATATATCTATACCGGAACATCCCTTCACCAAAGAACTGGCGATCGATTCATCATAGACAGGAATCGTTTAAAACTAATTCAGTTATTCATTTTAATTGATATCGATTAACCGTTGCAGCGCTACTTTCAAGTATTAATCCTGTGGGGATAAGATTGATGACTGGAGAATGGAGAACTTTTTATACATACAAGGGCCGTTATCTTCCCCAGTATTCCGCCATTACTGGGATGAATCTTCCCCAATATTCCACCACTACTGGGATGTATCTTCCCCAATATTCCGCCATTACTGGGATGTATCTTCCCCAATATTCCACCACTACTGGGATGTATCTTCCCCAATATTCCGCCATTACTGGGATGTATCTTCCCCAATATTCCACCACTACTGGGATGTATCTTCCCCAATATTCCGCCATTACTGGGATGTATCTTCCCCAATATTCCGCCATTACTGGGATGTATCTTCCCCAATATTCCGCCATTACTGGGATGTATCTTCCCCAATATTCCGCCATTACTGGGATGTATCTTCCCCAATATTCCACCATTACTGGGATGTATCTTCCCCAATATTCCACCATTACTGGGATGTATCTTCCCCAATATTCCGCCATTACTGAGATGTATCTTCCCCAATATTCCGCCATTACTGGGATGTATCTTCCCCAATATTCCGCCATTACTGGGATGTATCTTCCCCAATATTCCGCCATTACTGGGATGTATCTTCCCCAATATTCCGCCATTACTGGGATGTATCTTCCCCAATATTCCGCCATTACTGGGATGTATCTTCCCCAATATTCCACCATTACGGAGATGTATCTTCCCCAATATTCCGCCATTACTGGGATGTATCTTCCCCAATATTCCGCCATTACTGGGATGTAAACCTTTCTACGATAAAAACAACAAACAGGTCTGACTATTCCGCTTTTTTGGGTCCTCACCCTTCATTCCATTATGGAAATCTGATTTGCCCACTGAAATGATTATGGAGGGAAATCACTTGATCTACTCTCTGTCTACTGAACCCTCCTCGTCTGCTGCCTGGGTGACCAAAATGGACGCCATATGCCGACCGGAAGTGTTGGCGAGCTGGGAATTTACGTAACGTGAGGATTTTCTTAAAACCTGGACCCCTTGGAAGATCTACAGGGAAACCTGATCTCCACTGGCAATGTCTACCATGGAAACCACCGGATCTCTCGCTGCCCCATCATCTCCCCAGGGTATATGTCTGATGGCGACACAAACATCCCCTTATGTGACCCGACATGTCACTATTTGAGGTGGTGACTTTACCTACTGTGGTCAATCACCTTTACTTGTCCACAATGGTAGAGGCCATATCCTCCTACAACGATGCCTCCTGGAATTATTATATACCTGGGGTAACACCTCCTGGAATTATTACATACCTGGAGTAACACCTCCTGGAATAATTACATACTTGGGGTAACACCTCCTGGAATTATTACATACCTGGGGTAACACCTCCTGGAATTATTACATACCTGGGGTAACACCTCCTGGAATTATTACATACCTGGGGTAACACCTCCTGGAATTATTACATAGCTGGGGTAACACCTCCTGGAATTATTACATAGCTGGGGTAACACCTCCTGTAAATCCAATACCTGGGGTAACACCTCCTGGAATTATTACATACCTGGGGTAACACCTCCTGGAATGATTACATACCTGGGGTAACACCTCCTGGAATTATTACATACCTTGGGTAACACCTCCTGGAATTTCCTCCTTCACTTCCCTCATACACGGGTGATGGGCCCTCATCCTCTCTTCTTCATCCTCCACTTTATAATTAGTCAGATCTCCCCCCTGATGTGACATATAGAACAATTCATTACAATACAGCAGACAGGAGGAGCAACAGAGACCCCCCCAAATCTATCCCCACATCTATGACTGCAGGACCCCCTATAGAGATATAGGATCAGCCTCATCTACCTGATGCTTCTCTGGGACATTTCCCTCTGGACAGTCCTGGGAATACAGAGGGCGGGGACACCTCTCGGGTGGATTTCTATCGATGACTCCATCTGTAGGGAACACACAGGGAATTAATACATCAGTGCTGGATATATTTCTATGTTACTAGGTAGTGAGAGTGATATCTATATATATGTCTCTACTTACCTGGTGATGTGAGGGGCCGGGGGTCCTCCATCATGTCCTGGTACAGATCCTTGTGTCCTTCTACATACTCCCACTCCTCCATGGAGAAATAGACCGCCACATCCTGACACCTTATAGGAACCTGACACATAATGATACCGTCATCACCAGACCCCTCCATTACTGTATAATGTCCCAGCAGTGTCACCTCTCCAGTCATCACCAGACCCCTCCATTACTGTATAATGTCCCAGCAGTGTCACCTCTCCAGTCATCACCAGACCCCTCAATTACTGTATAATGTCCCAGCAGTGTCACCTCTCCAGTCATCACCAGACCCCTCCATTACTGTATAATGTCCCAGCAGTGTCACCTCTCCAGTCATCACCAGACCCCTCCATTACTGTATAATGTCCCAGCAGTGTCACCTCTCCAGTCATCACCAGACCCCTCCATTACTGTATAATGTCCCAGCAGTGTCACCTCTCTAATCATCCCCAGACCCCTCCATTACTGTATAATGTCCCAGCAGTGTCACCTCTCCAGTCATCACCAGACCCCTCCATTACTGTATAATGTCCCAGCATTCCCAGCAGTGTCACCTCTCCAGTCATCACCAGACCCCTCCATTACTGTATAATGTCCAGCAGTGTCACTTATCTTATCATAACCAGACCCCTCCATTACTGTATAATGTCCCAGCAGTGTCACCTCTTCAGTCATCACCAGATCCCTCCATTACTGTATAATGTCCCAGCAGTGTCACCTCTCTAATCATCACCAGACCCCTCCATTACTGTATAATGTCCCACCAGTGTCACCTGCTGGGACATTATACAGTAATGGAGGGGTCTGGTGATGATTAGAGAGGTGACACTGCTGGGACATTATACAGTAATGGAGGGGTCTGGTGATGATTAGAGAGGTGACACTGCTGGGACATTATACAGTAATGGAGGGGTCTGGTGATGACTGAAGAGGTGACACTGCTGGGACATTATACAGTAATGGAGGGGTCTGGTGATGACTGGAGAGGTGACACTGCTGGGACATTATACAGTAATGGAGGGGTCTGGTTATGATAAGATAAGTGACACTGCTGGACATTATACAGTAATGGAGGGGTCTGGTGATGACTGGAGAGGTGACACTGCTGGGAATGCTGGGACATTATACAGTAATGGAGGGGTCTGGTGATGACTGGAGAGGTGACACTGCTGGGACATTATACAGTAATGGAGGGGTCAGGTGATGACTGGAGAGGTGACACTGCTGGGACATTATACAGTAATGGAGGGGTCTGGGGATGATTAGAGAGGTGACACTGCTGGGACATTATACAGTAATGGAGGGGTCTGGTGATGACTGGAGAGGTGACACTGCTGGGACATTATACAGTAATGGAGGGGTCAGGTGATGACTGGAGAGGTGACACTGCTGGGACATTATACAGTAATTGAGGGGTCTGGTGATGACGGTATCATTGTGTGTCAGGTTCCTATAAGGTGTCAGGATGTGGCGGTCTATTTCTCCATGGAGGAGTGGGAGTATGTAGAAGGACACAAGGATCTGTACCAGGACATGATGGAGGACCCCCGACCCCTCCATTACTGTATAATGTCCCAGCAGTGTCACCTCTCAAGTCATCACCAGACCCCTCCATTACTGTATAATGTCCCAGCAGTGTCACCTCTCCAGTCATATCCAGACCCCTCCATTACTGTATAATGTACCAGCAGTGTCACCTCTCAAGTCATCACCAGACCCCTCCATTACTGTATAATGTCTCAGCAGTGTCACCTCTCCAGTCATCACCAGACCCCTCCATTACTGTATAATGTCTCAGCAGTGTCACCTCTCCAGTCATCACCAGACCCCTCCATTACTGTAAAATGTCCCAGCATTCCCAGCAGTGTCACCTCTCAAGTCATCACCAGACCCCTCCATTACTGTATAATGTCTCAGCAGTGTCACCTCTCCAGTCATCACCAGACCCCTCCATTACTGTATAATGACCCAGCAGTGTCACCTCTCCAGTCATCACCAGACCCCTCCATTACTGTATAATGTCCCAACAGTGTCACCTCTCCAGTCATCACCAGACCCCTCCATTACTGTATAATGTCCCAGCAGGGTCACCTCTCCAGTCATCACCAGACCCCTCCATTACTGTATAATGTCCCAGCATTCCCAGCAGTGTCCCCTCTCCAGTCATCACCAGACCCCTCCATTACTGTATAATGTCCCAGCAGTGTCACCTCTTCAGTCATCACCAGACCCCTCCATTACTGTATAATGTCCCAGCAGGGTCACCTCTCTTATCATCAGACCTCTCCATTACTGTTTAATGTCCCAGCATTCCCAGCAGTGTCCCCTCTCCAGTCATCACCAGACCCCTCCATTACTGTATAATGTCCCAGCAGTGTCACCTCTTCAGTCATCACCAGACCCCTCCATTACTGTATAATGTCCCAGCAGTGTCACCTCTTCAGTCTTCACCAGACCCCTCCATTACTGTATAATGTCCCAGCAGGGTCACCTCTCTAATCATCATCAGACCCCTCCATTACTGTATAATGTCCCAGCAGTGTCACCTCTCCAGTCATCACCAGACCCCTCCATTACTGTATAATGTCCCAGCAATGTCACCTCTCCAGTCATCACCTGACCCCTCAATTACTGTATAATGTCCCAGCAGTGTCACCTCTCCAGTCATCACCAGACCCCTCCATTACTGTATAATGTCCCAGCAGTGTCAACTCTCCAGTCATCACCAGACCCCTCCATTACTGTATAATGTCCCAGCAGTGTCACCTCTTCAGTCTTCACCAGACCCCTCCATTACTGTATAATGTCCCAGCAGGGTCACCTCTCTAATCATCATCAGACCCCTCCATTACTGTATAATGTCCCAGCAGTGTCACCTCTCCAGTCATCACCAGACCCCTCCATTACTGTATAATGTCCCAGCAATGTCACCTCTCCAGTCATCACCTGACCCCTCAATTACTGTATAATGTCCCAGCAGTGTCACCTCTCCAGTCATCACCAGACCTCTCCATTACTGTATAATGTCCCAGCAGTGTCACCTCTCTAATCATCACCAGACCCCTCCATTACTGTATAATGTCCCAGCAGTGTCACCTCTCTAGTCATAACCAGACCCCTCCATTACTGTATAATGTCCCAGCAGTGTCACCTCTCCAGTCATCACCAGACCCCTCCATTACTGTATAATGTCCCAGCAGTGTCACCTCTTCAGTCATCACCAGACCCCTCCATTACTGTATAATGTCCCAGCAGTGTCACCTCTCCAGTCATCACCAGACCTCTCCATTACTGTATAATGTCCCAGCAGTGTCACCTCTCCAGTCATCACCAGACCCCTCCATTACTGTATTATGTCCCAGCAGTGTCACCTCTCTAATAATCACCAGACCCCTCCATTACCGTATAATGTCCCAGCAGTGTCACCTCTCCAGTCATCACCAGACCCCTCCATTACCGTATAATGTCCAGCAGTGTCACCTCTCCAGTCATCACCAGACCCCTCCATTACTGTATAATGTCCCAGCAGTGTCACCTCTCCAGTCATCACCTGACCCCTACATTACTGTATAATGTCCCAGCAGTGTCACCTCTCCAGTCATCACCAGACCCCTCCATTACAGTATAATGCCCCAGCAGTGTCACCTCTCCAGTCATCACCAGACCCCTCCATTACTGTATAATGTCCCAGCAGTGTCACCTCTCTAATCATCACCAGACCCCTCCATTACTGTATAATGTCCCAGCAGTGTCACCTCTCCAGTCATCACCAGACCCCTCCATTACTGTATAATGTCCCAGCAGTGTCACCTCTCTAACCACCACCAGACCCCTCCATTACCGTATAATGTCCAGCAGTGTCACCTCTCCAGTCATCACCAGACCCCTCCATTACAGTATAATGCCCCAGCAGTGTCACCTCTCCAGTCATCACCAGACCCCTCCATTACAGTATAATGCCCCAGCAGTGTCACCTCTCCAGTCATCACCAGACCCCTCCATTACAGTATAATGCCCCAGCAGTGTCACCTCTCCAGTCATCACCAGACCCCTCCATTACTGTATAATGTCCCAGCAGTGTCACCTCTCTAATTATCACCAGACCCCTCCATTACTGTATAATGTCCCAGCAGTGTCACCTCTCCAGTCATCACCAGACCCCTCCATTACTGAATAATGTCCCAGCAGTGTCACCTCTCCAGTCATCACCAGACCCCTCCATTACCGTATAATGTCCCAGCAGTGTCACCTCTCCAGTCATCACCAGACCCCTCCATTACCGTGTAATGTCCAGCAGTGTCACCTCTCCAGTCATCACCACACCCCTCCATTACTGTATAATGTCCCAGCAGTGTCACCTCTCCAGTCATCACCAGACCCCTCCATTACAGTATAATGTCCCAGCAGTGTCACCTCTCCAGTCATCACCAGACCCCTCCATTACTGTATAATGTCCCAGCAGTGTCACCTCTCTAATCATCACCAGACCCCTCCATTACTGTATAATGTCCCAGCAGTGTCACCTCTCCAGTCATCACCAGACCCCTCCATTACTGTATAATGTCCCAGCAGTGTCACCTCTCCAGTCATCACCAGACCCCTCCATTACTGTATAATGTCCCAGCAGTGTCACCTCTCCAGTCATCACCAGACCCCTCCATTACTGTATAATGTCCCAGCAGTGTCACCTCTCCAGTCATCACCAGACCCCTCCATTACTGTATAATGGCCCAGCATTCCCAGCAGTGTCACCTCTCCAGTCATCACCAGACCCCTCCATTACTGTATAATGTCCCAGCAGTGTCACCTCTCCAGTCATCACCAGACCCCTCCATTACTGTATAATATCCCAGCATCCCCAGCAGTGTCACCTCTCCAGTCATCACCAGACCCCTCCATTACGGTATAATGTCCCAGCAGTGTCACCTCTCCAGTCATCACCAGACCCCTCCATTACTGTATAATGTACCAGCAGTGTTACCTCTCCAGTCATCACCAGACCCCTCCATTACTGTATAATGTCCCAGCAGTGTCACCTCTCCAGTCATCACCAGACCCCTCCATTACAGTATAATGTCTCGGCAGTGTCACCTCTCTAATCATCACCAGACCCCTCCATTACTGTATAATGTCCCAGCAGTGTCACCTCTCCAGTCAGCAGCTCAGTGATCCTGTGGGTGAGTTCTAGGATCTTCTCCTCATATATCGGTGAGTGAGGTGGAGGCTCCGTGATGGGGCCCCGGGCCCTGCTCCGCCCTCCTGACTCATGGCTGCTGGATACCACACACTCCCCCCATGTCTTCTTCACTATGGTGTAATCCTGTGTATGGAGAGAGGCAATGAGGGAACTGACCCCAGTATTCCTCCCTCACTACTAAGAGGAGATTGTGCCCCCTGTATAGAGATCTAGTGAGCACATCTGGAATACTGGGGTCAGTTCTGGAGACCTCACCTACAAAGAGACATCCAGAACATAGAGCGGCTCCAAAGATGGGGGACAACAATGGTGGAAATGTAGAAGGGGACAACAATGGTGGAAATGTAAATGGGGGGGACAACAATGGTGGAAATGTAAATGGGGGGGACAACAATGGTGGAAATGTAGATGGGGGGACAACAATGGTGGAAATGTAGATGGGGACAACAATGGTGGAAATGTAGATGGGGGACAACAATGGTGGAAATGTAGGTGGGGGACAACAATGGTGGAAATGTAGATGGGGGACAACAATGGTGGAAATGTAGATGGGGGACAACAATGGTGGAAATGTAGATGGGGGACAACAATGGTGGAAATGTAGATGGGGGACAACAATGGTGGAAATGTAGATGGGGGACAACAATGGTGGAAATGTAGATGGGGGACAACAATGGTGGAAATGTAGATGGGGGACAACAATGGTGGAAATGTAGATGGGGGGACAACAATGGTGGAAATGTAGGTGGGGGACAACCATGGTGGAAATGTATATGGGTGGACAACAATGGTGGAAACGTAGATGGGGGGGACAACAATGGTGGAAACATAGATGGGGGCCAACAATGGTGGAAACGTAGATGGGGGGACAACAATGGTGGAAATGTAGATGGGGACAACAATGGTGGAAATGTAGATGGGGGGACAACAATGGTGGAAATGTAGGTGGGGGACAACCATGGTGGAAATGTATATGGGGGGACAACAATGGTGGAAACGTAGATGGGGGGGGACAACAATGGTGGAAACATAGATGGGGGCCAACAATGGTGGAAACGTAGATGGGGGGACAACAATGGTGGAAATGTAGATGGGGACAACAATGGTGGAAATGTAGATGGGGACAACAATGGTGGAAATGTAGTTGGGGACAACAATGGTGGAAATGTAGATGGGGGCCAACAATGGTGGAAATGTAGATGGGGGACAACAATGGTGGAATAGTAGATGGGGACAACAATGGTGGAAATGTAGATGGGGGACAACAATGGTGGAAATGTAGATGGGGGACAACAATGGTGGAAATGTAGATGGGGGACAACAATGGTGGAAATGTAGATGGGTCACCTCACCTCTCCGGTCAGCAGGTGGAGGATCTCCAAGGTGAAGTGTAATATTCTCTTAGTCATCTCATTCCTGTCCTTGTCCATCCTTGGGGGTCAATCAAGAGAAGAGGAGACAACGGGGTCAGCTGGAGGGAAAGAGTCCTGATGGGGCCTTTATGAGAGGAGGGGGCCCTAAATCATACAGGGGCCACATCATATATGACATACACATCCTCACTTATATGTATATATCATACAGGGGCCACATCATATATCACATACACATCCTCACTTATTATATATATCATACAGGGGTCACATCATATATCACATACACATCCTCACTTATTATATATATCATACAGGGGCCACATCATATATCACATACACATCCTCACTTATTATATATATCATACAGGGGCCACATCATATATCACATACACATCCTCACTTATTATATATATATCATACAGGGGCCACATCATATAACACATACACATCCTCACTTATTATATATATCATACAGGGATCACATCATATATCACATACATATCCTCACTTATTATATATATATATATCATACAGGGATCACATCATATATCACATACACATCCGCACTTATTATATATATTATACAGGGATCACATCATATATCACATACACATCCTCACTTATTATATATATCATACAGGGACCACATCATATGTCACATACACATCCTCACTTATTATATATATCATACAGGGGCCACATCATATATCACATACACATCCTCACTTATTATATATATCATACAGGGGCCACATCATATATCACATACACATCCTCACTTATATATATATCATACAGGGGCAACATCATATATCACATACACATCCTCACTTATATATATATCATACAGGGGCCACATCATATATCACATACACATCCTCACTTATTATATATATCATACAGGGGCCACATCATATATCACATACACATCCTCACATATATATATCATACAGGGATCACATCATATATCACATACACATCCTCACTTATATATATATCATACAGGGATCACATCATATATCACATACACATCCTCACTTATATATATATCATACAGGGGCCACATCATATATCACATACACATCCTCAATTATTATATATATATCATACAGGGGTCACATCATATATCACATACACATCCTCAATTATTATATATATATCATACAGGGGCCACATCATATATCACATACACATCCTCACTTATATATATATATCATACAGGGGTCACATCATATATCACATACACATCCTTACTTATTATATATATCATACAGGGATCACATCATATATCACATACACATCCTCACTTGTTATATATATCATACAGGGGCCACATCATATATCACATACACATCCTCACTTATATATATATATCATACAGGGGTCACATCATATATCACATACACATCCTCACTTATTATATATATATATACAGGGATCACATCATATATCACATTCACATCCTCACTTATATATATATCATACAGGGGCCACATCATATATCACATACACATACTCACTTATATATATATATATATCATACAGGGATCACATCATATATCACATACACATCCTCACTTATATATATATATATCATACAGGGGCCACATCATATGTCACATACACATCCTCACTTATTATATATATCATACAGAGGTCACATCATATATCACATACACATCCTCACTTATTATATATATATACAGGGGCCACATCATATATCACATACACATCCTCAATTATTATATATATATCATACAGGGGCCACATCATATATCACATACACATCCTCAATTATTATATATATCATACAGGGGCCACATCATATATCACATACACATCCTCACTTATTATATATATCATACAGGGGCCACATCATATATCACATACACATCCTCACTTATATATATATCATACAGGGATCACATCATATATCACATACACATCCTCACTTATTATATATATCATACAGGGGCCACATCATATATCACATACACATCCTCACTTATATATATATATCATACAGGGGCCACATCATATATCACATACACATCCTCACTTATTATATATATCATACAGAGGTCACATCATATATCACATACACATCCTCACTTATTATATATATATACAGGGGCCACATCATATATCACATACACATCCTCAATTATTATATATATATCATACAGGGATCACATCATATATCACATACACATCCTCACTTATTATATATATATCATACAGGGGCCACATCATATATCACATACACATCCTCAATTATTATATATATCATACAGGGATCACATCATATATCACATACACATCCTCACTTATTATATATATATCATACAGGGGCCACATCATATATCACATACACATCCTCACTTATTATATATATCATACAGGGATCACATCATATATCACATACACATCCTCAATTATTATATATATATCATACAGGGATCACATCATATATCACATACACATCCTCAATTATTAAAAATATCATACAGGGGCCACATCATATATCACATACACATCCTCACTTATATATATATCATACAGGGATCACATCATATATCACATACACATCCTCACTTATTATATATATCATACAGGGGCCACATCATATATCACATACACATCCTCACTTATTATATATATATCATACAGGGGCCACATCATATATCACATACACATCCTCACTTATTATATATATCATACAGGGGTCACATCATATATCACATACACATCCTCACTTATTATATATATCATACAGGGGCCACATCATATATCACATACACATCCTCACTTATTATATATATTATACAGGGGCCACATCATATATCACATACACATCCTCACTTATTATATATATCATACAGGGGCCACATCATATATCACATACACATCCTCACTTATTATATATATCATACAGGGGCCACATCATATATCACATACACATCCTGAATTATTATATATATTATACAGGGGCCACATCATATATCACATACACATCCTCAATTATTATATATTTCATACAGGGATCACATCATATATCACATACACATCCTCACTTATTATATATATCATACAGGGGCCACATCATATATCACATACACATCCTCACTTATTATATACATCATACAGGGATCACATCATATGTCACATACACATCCTCACTTATTATATACATCATACAGGGATCACATCATATATCACATACACATCATCACTTATTATATATATCATACAGGGGCCACATCATATATCACATACACATCATCACTTATTATATATATCATACAGGGGTCACATCATATATCACATACACATCCTCACTTATTATATATATCATACAGGGATCACATCATATATCACATACACATCCTCACTTATTATATATATCATACAGGGGTCACATCATATATCACATACACATCATCACTTATTATATATATCATACAGGGATCACATCATATATCACATACACATCCTCAATTATTATATACATCATACAGGGATCACATCATATATCACATACACATCATCACTTATTATATATATCATACAGGGGTCACATCATATATCACATACACATCATCACTTATTATATATATCATACAGGGGCCACATCATATATCACATACACATCCTCAATTATTATATATATCATACAGGGGCCACATCATATATCACATACACATCCTCACTTATATATATATCATACAGGGGCCACATCATATATCACATACACATCCTCAATTATTATATATATCATACAGGGGCCACATCATATATCACATACACACCCTCACTTATTATATATATCATACAGGGGCCACATCATATATCACATACACATCCTCACTTATTATATATATCATACAGGGGCCACATCATATATCACATACACATCCTCACTTATATATATATATATCATACAGGGATCACATCATATATCACATACACATCCTCACTTATTATATATCATACAGGGGCCACATCATATGTCACATACACATCCTCACTTATATATATATATCATACAGGGGCCACATCATATATCACATACACATCCTCACTTATATATATATATCATACAGGGATCACATCATATATCACATACACATCCTCACTTATATATATATATATCATACAGGGGCCACATCATATGTCACATACACATCCTCACTTATTATATATATCATACAGGGATCACATCATATATCACATACACATCCTCACTTATTATATATATCATACAGGGATCACATCATATATCACATACACATCCTCACTTATTATATATATCATACAGGGGTCACATCATATATCACATACACATCCTCACTTATATATATCATACAGGGATCACATCATATATCACATACACATCCTCACTTATTATATATATATATATATATATATCATACAGGGACCACATCATATATCACATACACATCCTCATTATTATATATATATCATACAGGGATCACATCATATATCACATACACATCCTCAATTATTATATATATCATACAGGGGCCACATCATATGTCACATACACATCCTCAATTATTATATATATCATACAGGGGCCACATCATATGTCACATACACATCCTCAATTATTATATATATCATACAGGGGCCACATCATATATCACATACACATCCTCACTTATTATATATATATCGTACAGGGATCACATCATATATCACATACACATCCTCACATATTATATATATCATACAGAGATCACATCATATATCACATACACATCCTCACTTATTATATATATATCATACAGGGGCCACATCATATATCACATACACATCCTCACTTATATATATATCATACAGGGGCCACATCATATATCACATACACATCCTCAATTATTATATATTTCATACAGGGGCCACATCATATATCACATACACATCCTCACTTATTATATATATCATACAGGGATCACATCATATATCACATACACATCCTCACTTATATATATATCATACAGGGGTCACATCATATATCACATACACATCCTCACTTATTATATATATCATACAGGGGCCACATCATATATCACATACACATCCTCACTTATTATATATATATCATACAGGGGCCACATCATATATCACATACACATCCTCACTTATTATATATATCATACAGGGATCACATCATATATCACATACACATCCTCACTTATTATATATATCATACAGGGATCACATCATATATCACATACACATCCTCACTTATTATATATATCATACAGGGGCCACATCATATATCACATACACATCCTCACTTATTATATATATATCATATAGGGGCCACATCATGTCACATACACATCCTCACTTATTATATATATCATACAGGGATCACATCATATATCACATACACATCCTCACTTATTATATATATCATACAGGGATCGCATCATATATCACATACACATCCTCACTTATATATATATATCATACAGGGATCACATCATATATCACATACACATCCTCACTTATTATATATATATCATACAGGGGCCACATCATATATCACATACACATCCTCACTTATTATATATATCATACAGGGATCACATCATATATCACATACACATCCTCACTTATTATATATATCATACAGGGGCCACATCATATATCACATACACATCCTCACTTATATATATATCATACAGAGATCACATCATATATCACATACACATCCTCACTTATTATATATATATCATACAGGGGTCACATCATATATCACATACACATCCTCACTTATTATATATATCATACAGGGACCACATCATATATCACATACACATCTTCACTTATTATATATATATCATACAGGGGTCACATCATATATCACATACACATCCTCACTTATTATATATATCATACAGGGATCACATCATATATCACATACACATCCTCACTTATTATATATATCATACAGGGACCACATCATATGTCACATACACATCCTCACTTATATATATCATACAGGGATCACATCATATATCACATACACATCCTCACTTATTATATATATCATACAGGGGCCACATCATATATCACATACACATCCTCACTTATTATATATATCATACAGGGATCACATCATATATCACATACACATCCTCACTTATTATATATATCATACAGAGATCACATCATATATCACATACACATCCTCACTTATTATATATATATCATACAGGGGCCACATCATATATCACATACACATCCTCACTTATTATATATATCATACAGGGATCACATCATATATCACATACACATCCTCACTTATTATATATATCATACAGGGGCCACATCATATATCACATACACATCCTCACTTATATATATATCATACAGAGATCACATCATATATCACATACACATCTTCACTTATTATATATATATATCATACAGGGGTCACATCATATATCACATACACATCCTCACTTATTATATATATCATACAGGGACCACATCATATGTCACATACACATCCTCACTTATATATATCATACAGGGATCACATCATATATCACATACACATCCTCACTTATTATATATATCATACAGGGGCCACATCATATGTCACATACACATCCTCACTTATATATATCATACAGGGACCACATCATATATCACATACACATCCTCACTTATTATATATATCATACAGGGGCCACATCATATATCACATACACATCCTCACTTATTATATATATCATACAGGGGCCACATCATATATCACATACACATCCTCACTTATTATATATATCATACAGAGATCACATCATATATCACATACACATCCTCACTTATTATATATATATCATACAGGGGCCACATCATATATCACATACACATCCTCACTTATATATATATATCATACAGGGGCCACATCATATATCACATACACATCCTCACTTATTATATATATATATATATATCATACAGGGGCCACATCATATATCACATACACATCCTCACTTATTATATATATCATACAGGGATCACATCATATATCACATACACATCCTCACTTATATATATATCATACAGGGGCCACATCATATATCACATACACATCCTCACTTATTATATATATATCATACAGGGGCCACATCATATATCACATACACATCCTCACTTATTATATATATATCATACAGGGGCCACATCATATATCACATACACATCCTCACTTATTATATATATCATACAGGGGCCACATCATATATCACATACACATCCTCACTTACATATATCATACAGGGGCCACATCATATATCACATACACATCCTCACTTATTATATATATATCATACAGGGGTCACATCATATATCACATACACATCCTCACTTATTATATATATCATACAGGGGCCACATCATATATCACATACACATCCTCACTTACATATATCATACAGGGGCCACATCATATATCACATACACATCCTCACTTATTATATATATATCATACAGGGGCCACATCATATATCACATACACATCCTCACTTATTATATATATATCATACAGGGATCACATCATATATCACATACACATCCTCACTTATATATATCATACAGGGATCACATCATATATCACATACACATCCTCACTTATTATATATATCATACAGGGGCCACATCATATATCACATACACATCCTCACTTATTATATATATATCATACAGGGGCCACATCATATATCACATACACATCCTCACTTATTATATATATCATACAGGGGCCACATCATATATCACATACACATCCTCACTTATTATATATATATCATACAGGGGTCACATCATATATCACATACACATCCTCACTTATTATATATATAATACAGGGGCCACATCATATATCACATACACATCCTCACTTATTATATATATAATACAGGGGCCACATCATATATCACATACACATCCTCACTTATATATATATCATACAGGGACCACATCATATATCACATACACATCCTCACTTATTATATATATCATACAGGGATCACATCATATATCACATACACATCCTCACTTATTATATATATCATACAGGGGCCACATCATGTATCACATACACATCCTCACTTATTATATATATCATACAGGGGCCACATCATATATCACATACACGTCCTCACTTATTATATATATCATACAGGGGCCACATCATATATCACATACACATCCTCACTTATTATATATATATATATCATACAGGGGTCACATCATATATCACGTACACATCCTCACTTATTATATATATCATACAGGGATCACATCATATATCACATACACATCCTCACTTATTATATATATATATCATACAGGGGCCACATCATATATCACATACACATCCTCACTTATTATATATATATCATACAGGGGCCACATCATATATCACATACACATCCTCACTTATTATATATATCATACAGGGGTCACATCATATATCACATACACATCCTCACTTATATATATATACAGGGGTCACATCATATATCACATACACATCCTCACTTATTATATATATATCATACAGGGATCACATCATATATCACATACACATCCTCACTTATTATATATATCATACAGAGATCACATCATATATCACATACACATCCTCACTTATTATATATATACAGGGGTCACATAATATATCACATACACATCCTCACTTATTATATATATCATACAGGGGCCACATCATATATCACATACACATCCTCACTTATTATATATATCATACAGGGGTCACATAATATATCACATACACATCCTCACTTATTATATATATCATACAGGGGTCACATCATATATCACATACACATCCTCACTTATTATATATATATCATACAGGGGCCACATCATATATCACATACACATCCTCACTTATTATATATATCATACAGGGGTCACATCATATATCACATACACATCCTCACTTATTATATATATATCATACAGGGGCCACATCATATATCACATACACATCCTCACTTATTATATATATCATACAGGGGTCACATAATATATCACATACACATCCTCACTTATTATATATATCATACAGGGATCACATCATGTATCACATTCACATCCTCACTTATTATATATCATACAGGGGCCACATCATATATCACATACACATCCTCACTTACATATCTGACGCTTAGCTCCGCCCACTGCTGTCACATGACCACCCTCAAAGGTCCTTGAACTACAGTTTCTTCTCTCCCACATCTACATTTCCGCCCCCACATTTTCTGGTCACATGATTGTGACATCATCACAGGTCCTACACCTCCAGCATCTAGCAGGTACCAAAATGGAAATGTGTGTTACTAACTATCTGTACTAAGCGGGTTACATGGGGGGAAGTTTGTTACAGTGTGTCACCCCAGTAGTAAGGAGATTACATGAGGAGGAGGTTTGTTACAGTGTGTCACCCCAGTAGTAAGGAGATTACATGAGGAGGGGGTATGTTACAGTGTGTCACCCCAGTAGTAAGGAGATTACATGAGGAGGAGGTTTGTTACAGTGTGTCACCCCAGTAGAAAGGAGATTACACGAGGAGGAGGTTTGTTACAGTGTGTCACCCCAGTAGTAAGGAGATTATATGAGGAGGAGGTTTGTTACAGTGTGTCACCCCAGTAGTAAGGAGATTACATGAGGAGGAGGTTTGTTACAGTGTGTCATCCCAGTAGTAAGGAGATTACATGAGGAGGAGGTTTGTTACAGTGTGTCACCCCAGTAGTAAGGAGATTACATGAGGAGGAGGTTTGTTACAGTGTCTCATCCCAGTAGTAAGGAGATAACATGGGGAGGAGGAGGTTTGTTACAGTGTGTCGCCCCAGTAGTAAGGAGATTACATGAGGAGGGGGTATGTTACAGTGTGTCGCCCCAGTAGTAAGGTGATTACATGAGGAGGAGGTTTGTTACAGTGTGTCACCCCAGTAGTAAGGAGATTACATGAGGAGGAGGAGGTTTGTTACAGTGTGTCACCCCAGTAGTAAGGAGATTACATGAGGAGGAGGTTTGTTACAGTGTGTCACCCCAGTAGTAAGGAGATTACATGAGGAGGAGGAGGTTTGTTACAGTGTGTCACCCCAATAGTAACGAGATTACATGAGAAGGAGGTTTGTTACAGTGTGTCACCCCAGTAGTAAGGAGATTACATGAGGAGGAGGTCTGTTACAGTGTGTCACCCCAGTAGTAAGGAGATTACTTGAAGAGGAGATTTGTTACAGTGTGTCACCCCAGTAGTAAGGAGATTACATGAGGAGGAGGTTTGTTACAGTGTGTCACCCCAGTAGTAAGGAGATTACATGAGGAGGGGGTTTGTTACAGTGTGTCACCCCAGTAGTAAGGAGATTACTTGAAGAGGAGATTTGTTACAGTGTGTCACCCCAGTAGTAAGGAGATTACATGAGGAGGAGGTTTGTTACAGTGTGTCACCCCAGTAGTAAGGAGATTACATGAGGAGGAGGTTTGTTACAGTGTGTCACCCTAGTAGTAAGGAGATTACATGAGGAGGAGGTTTGTTACAGTGTGTCACCCCAGTAGTAAGGAGATTACATGAGGAGGAGGTTTGTTACAGCGTGCCACCCCAGTAGTAAGGAGATTACTTGAGGAGGAGGTTTGTTACAGTGTGTTATCCCAGAAGTGAGGAGATTACATGAGGAGGAGGTTTGTTACAGTGTGTTATCCCAGTAGTAAGGAGTTTACATGAGTAGGAGGTTTGTTACAGTGTGTCACCCCAGTAATATGGAGATTACATGAGGAGGAAATTGGTTACAGTGTGTCACCCCAGTAGTAAGGAGATTACATGAGGAGGAGGTTTGTTACAGTGTGTCACCCCAGTAGTAAGGAGATTACATGAGGAGGAGGTTTGTTACAGTGTGTCACCCCAGTAGTAAGGAGATTACATGAGGAGGAGGTTTGTTACAGTGTGTCACCCCAGTAGTAAGGAGATTACATGAGGAGGAGGTTTGTTACAGTGTGTCACCCCAGTAGTAAGGAGATTACATGAGCAGGAGGTTTGTTACAGTGTGTCACCCCAGTAATAAGGAGATTACATGAGGAGGAGGTTTGTTACAGTGTGTCACCCCAGTAGTAAGGAGATTACATGAGGAGGAGGATTTTTACAGTGTGTCACCCCAGTAGTAAGGAGATAACATGAGGAGGAGGATTGTTACAGTGTGTCACCCCAGTAGTAAGGAGATTACATGAGGAGGAGGTTTGTTACAGTGTGTCACCCCAGTAGTAAGGAGATTACATGAGGAGGAGGTTTGTTACAGTGTGTCACCCCAGTAGTATGGAGATTACGTAAGGAGTAAGTTTGTTGTGCTGCTCAGGGTGACTTGGGTGGTTAACATTCCCTCACATATGTGTCATCCCCCATAGGTTTTGGTATTATATATATATTAAGTGAGGATGTGTATGTCATATATGATGTGGCCCCTGTATGATTTAGGGCCCCTCCTCTCATAAAGGCCCCATCAGGACTCTTTCCCTCCAGCTGACCCCGTTGTCTCCTCTTCTTCTGAATGACCCCCAAGGATGGACGAGGACAGGAATGAGATGACTAAGAGAATATTACACTTCACCTTGGAGATCCTCCACCTGCTGACCGGAGAGGTGAGGTGACCCATCTACATTTCCACCATTGTTGTCCCCCCCCAATCTACATTTCCACCATTGTTGTCCCCCCCCCATCTACATTTCCACCATTGTTGTCCCCCCCATCTACATTTCCACCATTGTTGTCCCCCATCTACATTTCCACCATTGTTGTCCCCCATCTACATTTCCACAATTGTTGTCCCCATCTACATTTCCACCATTGTTGTCCCCAACTACATTTCCACCATTGTTGTCCCCATCTACATTTCCACCATTGTTGTCCCCCATCTACATTTCCACCATTGTTGTCCCCATCTACATTTCCACCATTGTTGTCTCCCATCTACATTTCCACCATTGTTGTCCCCATCTACATTTCCACCATTGTTGTCCCCCCTCTACATTTCCACCATTGTTGTCCCCCCATATACATTTCCACCATTGTTGTCCCCCCCATATACATTTCCAACATTGTTGTCCCCCCATATACATTTCCACCATTGTTGTCCCCCCCATATACATTTCCACCATTGTTGTCCCCCCCATATACATTTCCACCATTGTTGTCCCCATCTACATTTCCACCATTGTTGTCCCCCATCTACATTTCCACCATTGTTGTCCCCCATCTACATTTCCACCATTGTTGTCACATCTACATTTCCACCATTGTTGTCCCCCCATATACATTTCCACCATTGTTGTCCCCCCCATATACATTTCCACCATTGTTGTCCCCCCCCATATACATTTCCACCATTGTTGTCCCCCCCATATACATTTCCACCATTGTTGTCCCCCCCATATACATTTCCACCATTGTTGTCCCCCCCATATACATTTCCACCATTGTTGTCCCCCCCATCTACATTTCCACCATTGTTGTCCCCCCCATCTACATTTCCACCATTGTTGTCCCCCCCATCTACATTTCCACCATTGTTGTCCCCCCCCCATCTACATTTCCACCATTGTTGGCCCCCCATCTACATTTCCACCATTGTTGTCCGCCATCTTTGGCCCCGCTCTATGTTCTGGATGTCTCTTTGTAGTTGAGGTCTCCAGAACTGACCCCAGTATTCCAGATGTGCTCACTAGAGCTCTATACAGGGGGCACAATCTCCTCTTTGTAGTGAGGGAGGAATACTGGGGTCAGTCCCCTCATTGTCTCTCTCCATACACAGGATTACACCATAGTGAAGAAGACATGGGGGGAGTGTGTGGTCTCCAGCAGCCATGAGTATGGAGAATGGAGCAGGGCCCGAGGCCCCATCACGGAGCCTCCACCTCACTCACCGATACATGAGGAGAAGATCCTAAAACTCACCCACAGGATCACTGAGCTGCTGACTGAAGAGGTGACCCTGCTGGGACATTATACAGTAATGGAGGGGTCTGGTGATGACTGGAGAGGTGACACTGCTGGGACATTATACAGTAATGGAGGGGTCTGGTGATTATTAGAGAGGTGACACTGCTGGGACATTATACAGTAATGGAGGGGTCTGGTGATGACTGGAGAGGTGACACTGCTGGGACATTATACAGTAATGGAGGGGTCTGGTGCTGACTGGAGAGGTGACACTGCTGGACATTATACAGTAATGGAGGGGTCTGGTGATGACTGGAGAGGGGACACTGCTGGGACATTATACAGTAATGGAGGGGTCTGGTGATGAC
This sequence comes from Hyla sarda, assembly GCF_029499605.1. Classification (NCBI taxonomy): domain Eukaryota; kingdom Metazoa; phylum Chordata; class Amphibia; order Anura; family Hylidae; genus Hyla; species Hyla sarda. The sequence continues at coordinate 7,193,837 of NC_079200.1, read as the reverse complement.
TGGAGAGGTGACACTGCTGGGACATTATACAGTAATGGAGGGGTCTGGTGATGACTGGAGAGGTGACACTGCTGGGACATTATACAGTAATGGAGGGGTCTGGTGATGACTGGAGAGGTGACACTGCTGGGACATTATACAGTAATGGAGGGGTCTGGTGCTGACTGGAGAGGTGACACTGCTGGGACATTATACAGTAATGGAGGGGTCTGGTGATGATTAGAGAGGTGACACTGCTGGGACATTATACAGTAATGGAGGGGTCTGGTGATGACTGGAGAGGTGACACTGCTGGACATTATACAGTAATGGAGGGGTCTGGTGATGACTGGAGAGGTGACACTGCTGGGACATTATACAGTAATGGAGGGGTCTGGTGATGACTGGAGAGGTGACACTGCTGGGACATTATACAGTAATGGAGGGGTCTGGTGATGACTGGAGAGGTGACACTGCTGGGACATTATACAGTAATGGAGGGGTCTGGAGAGGTGACACTGCTGGGACATTATACAGTAATGGAGGAGTCTGGTGAGGACTGGAGAGGTGACACTGCTGGGACATTATACAGTAATGGAGGGGTCTGGTGATGACTGGAGAGGTGACACTGCTGGGACATTATACAATAATGGAGGGGTCTGGTGATGACTGGAGAGGTGACACTGCTGGGACATTATACAGTAATGGAGGGGTCTGGTGATGACTGAAGAGGTGACACTGCTGGGACATTATACAGTAATGGAGGGGTCTGGTGATGACTGGAGAGGTGACACTGCTGGGATATTATACAGTAATGGAGGGGTCTGGAGAGGTGACACTGCTGGGACATTATACAGTAATGGAGGAGTCTGGTGATGACTGGAGAGGTGACACTGCTGGGACATTATACAGTAATGGAGGGGTCTGGTGATGACTGGAGAGGTGACACTGCTGGGACATTATACAGTAATGGAGGGGTCTGGTGATGACTGGAGAGGTGACACTGCTGGGACATGATTCAGTAATGGAGGGGTCTGGTGATGATTAGAGAGGTGACACTGCTGGGACATTATAAAGTAATGGAGGGGTCTGGTGATGACTGGAGAGGTGACACTGCTGGGACATTATACAGTAATGGAGGGGTCTGGTGATGATTAGAGAGGTGACACTGCTGGGACATTATACAGTAATGGAGGGGTCTGGTGATTATTAGAGAGGTGACACTGCTGGGACATTATACAGTAATGGAGGGGTCTGGTGCTGACTGGAGAGGTGACACTGCTGGGACATTATACAGTAATGGAGGGGTCTGGTGATGACTGGAGAGGTGACACTGCTGGGACATTATACAGTAATGGAGGGGTCTGGTGATGATTAGAGAGGTGACACTGCTGGGACATTATACAGTAATGGAGGGGTCTGGTGATGACTGGAGAGGTGACACTGCTGGGACATTATACAGTAATGGAGGGGTCTGGTGATGATTAGAGAGGTGACACTGCTGGGACATTAATCATCACCAGACCTCTCCATTACTGTATAATGTCCCAGCAGTGTCACCTCTCTAATCATCACCAGACCTCTCCATTACTGTATAGAGAGGTGACACTGCTGGACGTTATACAGTAATGGAGGGGTCTGGTGATGACTGGAGAGGTGACACTGCTGGGACATTATACAGTAATGGAGGGGTCTGGTGATGACTGGAGAGGTGACACTGCTGGGACATTATACAGTAATGGAGGGGTCTGGTGATGACTGGAGAGGTGACACTGCTGGGACATGATTCAGTAATGGAGGGGTCTGGTGATGACTGGAGAGGTGACACTGTTGGGACATTATACAGTAATGGAGGGGTCTGGTGATGACTGGAGAGGTGACACTGCTGGGACATTATACAGTAATGGAGGGGTCTGGTGATGACTGGAGAGGTGACACTGCTGGGACATTATACAGTAATGGAGGGGTCTGTTGATGACTGGAGAGGTGACACTGCTGGGACATTATACAGTAATGGAGGGGTCTGGTGATGACTGGAGAGGTGACACTGCTGGGACATTATACAGTAATGGAGGGTCTGGTGATGACTGGAGAGGTGACACTGCTGGGACATTATACAGTAATGGAGGGGTCTGGTGATTATTAGAGAGGTGACACTGCTGGGACATTATACAGTAATGGAGGGGTCTGGTGCTGACTGGAGAGGTGACACTGCTGGGACATTATACAGTAATGGGGGGGTCTGGTGATTATTAGAGAGGTGACACTGCTGGGACATTATACAGTAATGGAGGGGTCTGGTGATTATTAGAGAGGTGACACTGCTGGGACATTATACAGTAATGGAGGGGTCTGGTGATGACTGGAGAGGTGACACTGCTGGGACATTATACAGTAATGGAGGGGTCTGGTGATTATTAGAGAGGTGACACTGCTGGGACATTATACAGTAATGGAGGGGTCTGGTGCTGACTGGAGAGGTGACACTGCTGGGACATTATACAGTAATGGAGGGGTCTGGTGATGATTAGAGAGGTGACACTGCTGGGACATTATACAGTAATGGAGGGGTCTGGGGATGACGGTATCATTGTGTGTCAGGTTCCTATAAGGTGTCAGGATGTGGCGGTCTATTTCTCCATGGAGGAGTGGGAGTACGTAGAAGGACACAAGGATCTGTACCAGGACATGATGGGGGATCACCGGCCCCGAACATCACCAGGTAAGGAAGGACATGTATGTTACTTTCCAGACTCTTCTTGGTTAAAACAGAAATTCAGAAACATTATTTTTTTATTGTAATAGAAATGTCCCTGGGAGGACGCACCTCTTACTATTACGGTATTTATTGATGTTGTGCTCAGATATCAGTAGAGTTCTGCCCCTTGTATCCTATTCAGATGGCGGTCCTGTCCATAAGGTGGATGCGGTCATATGCTCCTCTAGCTACAGCCGTCTTACAGATCGATGCGCCATATGAATAGAATGCAAGGGGCAGGACCATGATAACTGAGCACGACTTCAATTGATACCTTATTAGAATCATTCATATGCATGTACAGTAAGTGGCCAACCCCCTGTAAGGATATTGTAGAGGCATAGGGCATTGGAGCTGAGCTCACACAGAGGAGTCGTGACGTCACAAAACTCCGGCCCCGTTGTCGTGACCCTGCAGACACGGGGCGAACATCACTCTGTGCAGCTGCCACTGGTGGGTGTCTGCATGAGAGATGGCTGGGTCCCCAACGGCGGTACCCTCGCGATCAGACATCTTATCCCTATCATTTGGATAGGGGATAAGATGTCTTAGGACCGGAGTACCCCTTTAATAGCAGATCCACAACTGGTCGACAGTCCCTGCGCTGAAATAAATTGCAGGATTGTCACAAGTCAGAAAAATAAACAAAATTGTACAAAGGTCAGGGAAACCAGGTCAGGGCACAAAAAGGGTAAACTGACAAAAGAGACTCAGGGAATACACAAAAAAATTAAAGGGGTACTCCGGTGGAAAACTTTTTATTTATTTTATTTATTGTTTTTTATCAACAGGTGCCAGAAAGTTAAACAGATTTGTAATTTACTTCTATTAAAAAAAGCTTAATTCTTCCAGTACTTATTAGCTTCTGAATACTACAGAGGAAATTATTTTCTTTTTGAAACACAGTGCTCTCTGCTGACATCATGTACACAGTGCTCTGTGCTGACATCTCTGTCCATTTTTGGAACTGTCCAGAGCAGCATATGTTTGCTATGGGGATTTTCTCCTACTCTGGACAGTTCCTAAAAGAGAGCACTGTGTTCCAAAAAGAAAATAATAAGTATTCAGCAGCTAATAAGTACTGGAAGGATTAAGATTTTTTAATAGAAGTAATTTACAAATCTGTTTAATTTTCTGGCACCAGTTGATCTAAAAAAAAAAAAAAAAAAAAGTTTTCCACCAGAGTACCCCTTTAACCCTTCGCTCAAATCCAGGTCCTATTAATGACAGAGGGTTCCCTAGATACTACTACACCCATCAACGAATGATCACATGTAATAATCTATCCATCCCTGTGTGTTCCCTACAGATGGATGTACAGGAGTTGATGTATTCAGTCCCTGTGTGTTCCCTACAGATGGATGTATAGGAGGTGATATATTCAGTCCCTGTGTGTTCCCTACAGATGGATGTATAGGAGTTGATTTATTCAGTCCCTGTGTATTCCCTACAGATGGATGTACAAGAGGTGATATATCAGTCCCTGTGTGTTCCCTACAGATGGATACACAGGAGTTGATGTATTCAGTCCCTGTGTGTTCCCTACAGATGGATGTACAGGAGTTGATGTATTCAGTCCCTGTGTGTTCCCTACAGATGGATGTACAGGAGTTGATGTATTCAGTCCCTGTGTGTTCCCTACAGATGGATGTATAGGAGGTGATATATTCAGTCCCTGTGTGTTCCCTACAGATGGATGTACAAGAGGTGATATATCAGTCCCTGTGTGTTCCCTACAGATGGATACACAGGAGTTGATGTATTCAGTCCCTGTGTGTTCCCTACAGATGGATGTACAGGAGTTGATGTATTCAGTCCCTGTGTGTTCCCTACAGATGGATGTACAGGAGTTGATGTATTCAGTCTCTGTGTGTTCTCTACAGATGGATACACAGGAGGTGATGTATTCAGTCCCTGTGTGTTCTTTACAGATGGAGTCATGGAAAGAAATCGTCTTGAGAGGTGTCCCCGTCCTCTGTATTCCCAGGACTGTCCAGAGGGAAATTTCCCAGAGAACCATCAGGTAGATGACGCTAAAGTCTTCACCAAATATGATCGTAAGGTGACTGAACCAAAGATAATTTTAAACTTTTTCTAATCTGTTTAGGATAAAAATCTGATCGATATTAAGGCTGAGGTTAAAGAAGAGGAGGAGACGGATTTAATGAGTCAACACTGTAAGAAGGGGGAGACTTTCATTGGGTGTAAAAAATAATCCTGTATGGAAAGTGTCACGTAGGGCTGGGAATAGTGCCGCCCTGAACTCGCCATGAACCCATTTCCCTGTCTATTTTTGTATTCACCCTAAACAGCTCATCCACAACTGGTCGACAGTCCCTGCGCTGAAGTAAAGGGCAGGGGTGTCAAAACCATAAACAAAACTTTACAAAGGTCAGGAAAACTAGGTTGGGAAACAAAGGGTTAACAGACAAAAAGACAGACAGAGAATGCACAAACAAATGTAAAATCAGAATCAACAGGCCCAGTCTATACCAGAAAGAGCAACGCAGTACAGATACGGAAGACAGGAGAATGGTCAGGAGACCATAACCAAGGAGGAAATATACACAGTATAGCAAAACAAGATCAAGTGCTGATGCTTAGCCATACAACAGGAAACATAACTTTTTGCGCAGAACCATTTCCTACTAATTACAGAGGGTCCCCTAGATACTACTGCACCCATCATCATGTAAATAATCTATTAATCACTGTGTTCCCTACAGATGGCATCATCGATAGAAATCCACCCGAGAGGTGTCCCTGTACTCTGTATTCCCATCACTGTCCAGAGGGAAATGTCCCAGAGAAGCATCAGGTAGATGAGGCTGATCCTATATCTCTATAGGGGGGTCCTGCAGTCATAGATGTGGGGATAGATTTTGGGGGTCTCTGTTGCTCCTCCTGTCTGCTGTATTGTAGTGAATTGTTCTATATGTCACATCAGGGGGGAGATCTGACTAATAATAAAGTGGAGGATGAAGAAGAGAGGATGAGGGGCCATCACCCGTGTATGAGGGAAGTGAAGGAGGAAATTCCAGGAGGTGTTACCCTAGGTATGTAATAATTCCAGGAGGTGTTAGGCTGGGTTCACACTACGGTTTGTCATTACGGTTCCCGTATACGGCTGGGAGGAGAGGGGCGGGGCTTAATCGCGGCGCCCGCACTCAGCCGTATAGGAGAACCATATTTAATGTATGTCTATGAGCCGACCGGAGTGAACCGCAGCCTCCGGTCGACCACGTTTTTGCCTGCGGTCGGGAAACCGCATACGGCCAAAAAAGCAGCCGACCGGAGGCTCATAGACATACATTAAATACGGTTCCCGTATACGGCTGAGTGCGGGCGCCGCGATTAAGCCCCCCCTCCTCCTAGCCGTATACGGGAATCGTAGTTACAAACCGTAGTGTGAACCCAGCCTTACTCCAGCTATGTAATAATTCCAGGAGGTGTTACCCCGGGTATGTAATAATTCCAGGAGGTGTTACCCCAGCTATGTAATAATTCCAGGAGGTGTTACCCCAGGTATGTAATAATTCCAGGAGGTTTTACCCCAGCTATGTAATAATTCCAGGAGGTGTTACCCCAGCTATGTAATAATTCCAGGAGGTGTTACCCCAGGTATGTAATAATTCCAGGAGGTGTTACCCCAGCTATGTAATAATTCCAGGAGGTGTTACCCCAGGTATGTAATAATTCCAGGAGGTGTTACCCCAGGTATGTAATAATTCCAGGAGGTGTTACCCCAGGTATGTAATAATTCCAGGAGGTGTTACCCCAGCTATGTGGTTGTTTGAAGATCACACAATACGATACTTGAACAAAAATGAGCTTCATGAGTCAAATCACCTGGGCGCGTGACGGTCACTGGAGCCAATGAGCTGCACATCACAACCTGCTGAGATTGTGGCTCCTCGGCTCCAGTGGCCCCATGTGATGTGATGTGATAGGAGCTGTAGTGGGTTGTGCCTTTCCAATGGGGACAGAGAGGGGTTGGGGAGCGAGGAGGCTTGCATGCTGCAGCTTAGCCCGACCTCTTCAAATCGAGCTTAAAAGTAATACATTATTTCAGCTTGGATTAGCATTGCTAACAGATATCTGACCATATTTTTATGCTTTTTTTTAATGCAGAAAATCCCAGTAAGAATTTTGAGGGGAACTTCATGTTATCATTTAATTATAAGGAAGAAGATGAAGATATCATAGAGCGCTCCTCAGGAGAAGACCTCCTTACCCCTAATGTCCATCCAGATCTATCCTATAATAATCCCCCTGATCATGAGGAACCTTCTCCTGACCAACCACACATTGTTACCGCAAGGACTGATCAGAAAGGGGGGAAACTGATTCAATGTGATGAATGTGGGAAAGAGTTTACTACAGGCTCAAGTCTACTTAGACACAGAAGAATTCACACAGGAGAGAAGCCATATTCATGTTCTGTATGTGAGAAAAGTTTTACTGATAAATCACAACTTGTTATACATGGGAGAAGTCACACAGGAGAGAAACCATATTTATGTTCAGAATGTGGGCTATGTTTTAGAAATAAGTCAAGTCTTGATAGACATTGGAGATTTCACACAGGAGACAAGCCGTATTCATGTTCAGAGTGTGGGAAATGTTTTACAGATAAACCAAGTCTTGCAAAGCATAAGGGAATTCACAATGAAGAAAGGCCATACTCATGTTCAGAGTGTGGAAAATGTTTTAGAGATAAGACAGGTCTTGTTACACATGCGAGAAGTCATACAGGAGAGAGGCCATATTCATGTTCAGAGTGTGGAAAATGTTTTACAGATCGGACAAGTCTTGTTAAACATGAGAGAATTCACACAGGAGAGAAGCCGTATTCATGTTCAGAATGTGGGAAATGTTTTACAGAGAAAACAAATCTTGCCACACATCTGAGAATTCACACAGGGGTAAAGCCGTATTCATGTTCAGAATGTGGGAAATGTTTTAAAAACAAGGCGCCGCTTGTTAAACACGAGAGAAGTCACACAGGAGAGAAGCCGTATCCATGTTCAGAATGCGGAAAACGTTTTACAGATAAATCAGATCTTGTTAGACATGAGAGAAATCACACAGGAGAGAAGCCTTATTCGTGTTCAGAGTGTGGGAAATCTTTCACACAAAAATCACATCTTGTTAAACACGAGAGAATTCACACAGGAGAGAAGCCACATTCATGTTCAGAATGCAAGAAAAGTTTTATTACTAAAGACAAACTAAGGCATCATCAGAGAACTCACACAGGAGAAAAGCCATATTCATGTGCAAAATGTGGGAGATGTTTTACGGATAAATCAAATCTTGTCACACATCAGAAAGTTCACATAAGGAAAAAGCCATATTCAGGTTCAAAATAATGATAATTTAATGAAAATTATTTATAAAGCGCTGACATATACCACAGCACATGCAGAATACGGGAAATGTTTTATTACTAATGTAAAACTAAGGAATTATTAGAGAGGTCAGTGTGATGTTAGGAATGTGGGAAAAAATTTACAAAAAAATCTAAGTTAGAAATTCATCAGAAATTACATAGAGAAGAAAAAAGGTCTTTGCTTGGAATTTGGAAAATGTTAAAAGAGGGAAAAAAGTAACCCATATAATTTTTTCCATAGCAACCAATCAGATCGCTTCTTTCATTTTTAACAAGGCCTCTGCAAAATGAAAGAAGCGCTGATTGGTTGCTACGGGCAACTCAGTAACATTTCCTCTGCACAGGTTTTGATAACTCTCCCCCTATGAGCTTAAATAAAGACGCTATTACATTAAATTTATGTCCTTCTGTGTTTTTGTAGCCATTTTTGTCATTAAACCTAATTTTTGCTATTGCACACTTTATGGTAAATAAAAAAAAAATCTTTCTAATGTACTTTGTTTAAAAAAAATTAAAAAAAATAAAGGGAGTTTTCTTAGTGTTTAGAAAAGCTGCCACTAGGTGTCTCCCTACTTGTTTAGAGCACATTTCCCCCCATCTCTTGCACAGACTTTGGACTCCTGCTGGCCTGTGAGAAGTACAAAATCAGAAAATCCTGAGGGTATGTGTGCAGCCTTAGCCAATCATAGCTCATCTCACACTGAACTGCTCTGGGCTGTGTGTAGCAGAGTGAGGGAGGAAGTTCTCCCCTGGATGGCTTCAGATGATGTCACGCCTGCTGGGGAACGCCCCTTCCCAGTCTGTGAATCTGACTGAGACTGAGCAGAAAATACAGAACAATATCAAGGTAGAAAACTAAAAAAATAATAAAAATAAAGGCCGGGGGTGGTTTATCATGATGGGGGCAGTGACCTGGGGGGATTATAACATTTAACATGATCATGAGAGGTACGCTTTAAAGGAGAACTCCAGTAAAAATGAACTTATCCCTTATCCACAGGGTAGGGGATAAATAGCTGATCGCGGGGGGTCTGACCGCTGGCACCCCCCCCCCCCAATTTCAGGGACGGGACCCAGCTTTCTCTATGACAAGCGCGTTTAATCTACCGGTAGCGCACACTCCATTCATTTCTATGAGAGCGCTGCTGATGCCCGACATCATGGGGATGGGTGATCAGTTAATTTTTGCTGGCATTCTCCTTTAACTTTGGACCCTCCCATTACTGCAGAGTATTAGTGAGAACCAATATATATATATATATATATATATATATATATATATATTTTTTTTTTCTTTTTTTCATAGGGCCCTTGGTTCCAGGGTGCTGTACATATGAGGGGTTCAAATACATATTAGGAGCATGACAGAGTAAATGGCAATGATAAAGAGGTAGAGAGGACGTTGCCTGTGAAGACTTAAAATCTACAAGGGGAGGGGAGCGAGACAGCTGGTCTTCTATGGGCAGTTAGAGAAGCAGCCGTTCATAGTGCAGTACGGTGGGAGCAGGGTTATTGTGGGTTCTAGGCTTTCCTGAAGTGATACAGAAAGAAAGATGTAGCTAAGGCTTAGTGCGTTATTCTGTCAGTGTCTCAGTATTTAAAAAAAGAGGTATAAATATAAACGCCCCAGTGGGAGCATGTGAGCATCATTCACTCCCCCCTCCTGGTAGGCCTCGAATGGGTATCTATCCCACAGAATTTATTAAGATATCAACAAATAAAACACAAAAATGTATTTAAAGAAAAGAATGGAAGTCCAGCGCGGTATTCCAGAGCAAAAATAAATGTGTACTGTTATTGCCAGATAAAGGGGGACCCTGCCATATACCTCTGAAACGCATCAACGTGTTTTGAATTTATAAGTCAGGGTCCTCCTTCATCTGGCAATAACAGTACAAATTAATTGATATAGAACCCAAAACATTCATAATTTTTCAGGACGCTTCTCCATCCATTTGTCTGTCCTGGAAGTCACAAAACTGATCCCAGCCCGGCCCATCCCCCCCATGAAGAGGTCACTTCCAGTCCGGTGCAAAGAGCGAATTGGCACCCTGTTGCCATCAGCCCCCGGAGCGTGTTCGATCATGGGGCCGGAGTATTGTAACATCACGGCTCCGCCCCCCTAATGCAAGCCTATGGGAGGGGGCGTGGCAGATGCCACGCCCCCTCCCATAGGCTTGCATTGAGGGGGCGGAGTGTGTTGTCACACGTGGGCAGAGCCGTGACGTCACAATACTCTGACCCCATGATCGGCAGTCATCAGACCCGGAGCGAACATGTTCCGGGGACTGATTCGAACGGGGTGCTGCGTGCAAAATCACGGGGATCCCCCGTGACCATTTTATACACTTTGGGGGAGAGCACAACCTGTCCAGAGGAAACGCTGAGTTGCCCATTTCAACCAATCAGATCCCTTCTTTCATTTCTAACAAGGCCTCTGCAAAATGAAAGAAGTGGTCGCTATGGGCAACGTTTCCTCACGGACTGGTTTTGATAAATCTCCAGTATAATTATTTTCCTTTCTATGCAGGCAGCATCCTTAGGAAAGAGGGTAAGTGTCAGATCGCAGGGGGTCTGACTGCTGCACGGCGTCCCAGCTCTCCTTCTAAATGGAATGCGTCGACCCCCGCACAAAACGGAAGTCGACATGAAGCTCTATGGGAGAGCTGGAGATTTCAGCGCTCCAGCCCTCCCATAGAGACACATTGAGGGGGCGCGTTGTGTTGCCGCTACGTGTGGTGATTGACACGACCCATTTAGTAGAAGGGCCAGGGGCGCCATACAGGAGATCACAGGGGACCCCGCAATCTGACACTTATTCCCTATCCTAGGCCTCATGGGTAAAAACTGTCCTTACAGGGTTGTCCTTAGCAACAGTCTGATTACTTAAAAGGGGTACTCCACTGGTGCCAGAAAGTTAAACAGATTTGTAAATTACTTCTATTAAAAAATCTTAATCCCTCCAGTACTTATCAGCTGCTGCATGCTCCCCAGGAAGTTTTCTTTATTTATTTGGAAGGGTTAAGATTTTTTAAATAGAAGTCATTTACAAATCTGTTTAACTTTCTGGCACCAGTTGATTAAAAAAAAAAAAAAAAAAGTTTTCCATGGGAGTACCCCTTTAAGCTACCACATACTGGGCTCATAGGTAAAAGGAGATCCAAGAAAGGGAGATGAATCGCGCTGCCACAAGAAGTATGTATAGGTAAATTTATCGCACATAAAGGATCGTTCCGTCTTTGAAACGCGTTGCGTGAATCCTTTGTGTGCAATAAATTTACCTATATATACTTCTTGTGGCAGCGCGATTCATCTCCCTTTCTTGGATCTCCTTTTACCTATATTTGCGCCTGGACGCTGGGAGCCGCAGCAGCCGCTATTACAGGATTCCTGAGGTATAGGTGAGTGCATTTTGATTGGGCTCCTTACTATCTCATCCATCAGGTTCCATCCAGGGGCGCGCACCCTGTTCTCTTTTGTACATACTGGGCTTAGGTTGGATGGTCAAAACTCATGACGGTCACCCTAATCCTCCAGCACGTCTGATCATCACTCAAATCCTGCAGGAAGCCTCAGCAGTCTGCACAAATAGAGTGCCAATAACACTGATCAATGCTGTTCTATGGCAGGCTGTAGTAATGGAGCGCCGATAACACTGATCAATGCTGTTCTATGGCAGGCTGTAGTAATGGAGCACTGATAACACTGATCAATGCTGTTCTATGGCAGCCTGTAGTAATGGAGCGCCGATAACACTGATCAATGCTGTTCTATGGCAGGCTGTAGTAATGGAGCGCCGATAACACTGATCAATGCTGTTCTATGGCAGGCTGTAGTAATGGAGCGCCGATAACACTGATCAATGCTGTTCTATGGCAGGCTGTAGTAATGGAGCGCCGATAACACTGATCAATGCTGTTCTATGGCAGGCTGTAGTAATGGAGCGCCGATAACACTGATCAATGTTGTTCTATGGCAGGCTGTAGTAATGGAGCGCCGATAACACTGATCAATGCTGTTCTATGGCAGGCTGTAGTAATGGAGTGCTGATAACACTGATCAATGCTGTTCTATGACAGGCTGTAGTAATGGAGCACTGATAACACTGATCAATGCTGTTCTATGGCAGGCTGTAGTAATGGAGTGCTGATAACACTGATCAATGCTGTTCTATGACAGGCTGTAGTAATGGAGCACTGATAACACTGATCAGTGCTGTTCTATGGCAGGCTGTAGTAATGGAGCGCCGATAACACTGATCAATGTTGTTCTATGGCAGGCTGTAGTAATGGAGCGCCGATAACACTGATCAATGCTGTTCTATGGCAGGCTGTAGTAATGGAGCACAGATAATACTGATCAATGCTGTTCTATGGCAGGCTGTAGTAATGGAGCGCCGATAAAACTGATCAATGCTGTTCTATGGCAGGCTGTAGTAATTGAGCGCCGATAACACTGATCAATGCTGTTCTATGGCAGGCTGTAGTAATGAAGCACTGATAACACTGATCAATGCTGTTCTATGGCAGGCTGTAGTAATGTAGTGCTGATAACACTGATCAATGCTGTTCTATGGCAGGCTGTAGTAATGGAGTGCTGATAACACTGATCAATGCTGTTCTATGGCAGGCTGTAGTAATGGAGTGCTGATAACACTGATCAATGCTGTTCTATGGCAGGCTGTAGTAATGGAGCACTGATAACACTGATCAATGCTGTTCTATGGCAAGCTGTAGTAATGGAGCACTGATAACACTGATCAATGCTGTTCTATGGTAGGCTGTAGTAATGGAGCGCTGATAAAACTGATCAATGTTGTTGTCATTAGTTTAGAGGGATGGCTTTGTTCTTTTGGCCTTCCTGACCATGTACGTGTGATTGATTACATTGTTGCGCACTCTGTGTCTGTTACTGTACCTGATTTGTGGTCCTTATCTGTCAATGTACCATGCAATTGTAAGATGTACCTGATTGTTTGGTTCAGTTGAAGGTCTGCGGACCGAATGTTTGTGATTCCCTTTCTGTAACAAGCTTATCTATGCCTATTCAATAAAGCTTCACGGTTTGATGGTTAAAACTGATCAATGCTGTTCTATGGCAGGCTGTAGTAATGGAGCACTGATAACACTGATCAATGCGGTTCTATGGCAGGCTGTAGTAATGGAGCACTGATAACACTGATCAATGCTGTTCTATGGCAGGCTGTAGTAATGGAGTGCCAATAACACTGATCAATGCTGTTCTATGGCAGGCTATAGTAATGGAGTGCTGATAACACTGATCAATGTTGTTGTATGGCAGGCTGTAGTAATGGAGCACCGATAACACTGATCAATGCTGTTCTATGGCAGGCTGTAGTAATGGAGTGCCAATAACACTGATCAATGCTGTTCTATGGCAGGCTGTAGTAATGGAGCACTGATAACACTGATCAATGCTGTTCTATGACAGGCTGTAGTAATGGAGAGCTGATAACACTGATCAATGTTGTTGTATGGCAGGCTGTAGTAATGGAGCACCGATAACACTGATCAATGCTGTTCTATGACAGGCTGTAGTAATGGAGCACTGATAACACTGATCAATGCTGTTCTATGGCAGGCTGTAGTAATGGAGTGCCAATAACACTGATCAGTGCTGTTCTATGGCAGGCTGTAGTAATGGAGCACCAATAACACTGATCAATGCTGTTCTATGGCAGGCTGTAGTAATGGAGCGCTGATAACACTGATCAATGCTGTTCTATGGCCGGCTGTAGTAATGGAGCACTGATAACACTGATCAATGCTGTTCTATGGCCGGCTGTAGTAATGGAGCACTGATAACACTGATCAGTGCTGTTCTATGGCAGGCTGTAGTAATGGAGCACTGATAACACTGATCAATGCTGTTCTATGGCAGGCTGTAGTAATGGAGTGCTGATAACACTGATCAATGCTGTTCTATGGCAGGCTGTAGTAATGGAGTGCTGATAACACTGATCAATGCTGTTCTATGGCAGGCTGTAGTAATGGAGCACTGATAACAATGCTGTTCTATGGCAGGTTGTAGTAATGGCGCTCTGATAACACTGATCAATGCTGTTCTATGGCAAGCTGTAGTAATGGAGCACTGATAACACTGATCAATGCTGTTCTATGGCAGGCTGTAGTAATGGAGCACTGATAACACTGATCAATGCTGTTCTATGGTAGGCTGTAGTAATGGAGCGCTGATAAAACTGATCAATGTTGTTGTCATTAGTTTAGAGGGATGGCTTTGTTCTTTTGGCCTTCCTGACCATGTACGTGTGATTGATTACATTGTTGCGCACTCTGTGTCTGTTACTGTACCTGATTTGTGGTCCTTATCTGTCAATGTACCATGCAATTGTAAGATGTACCTGATTGTTTGGTTCAGTTGAAGGTCTGCGGACCGAATGTTTGTGATTCCCTTTCTGTAACAAGCTTATCTATGCCTATTCAATAAAGCTTCACGGTTTGATGGTTAAAACTGATCAATGCTGTTCTATGGCAGGCTGTAGTAATGGAGCACTGATAACACTGATCAATGCGGTTCTATGGCAGGCTGTAGTAATGGAGCACTGATAACACTGATCAATGCGGTTCTATGGCAGGCTGTAGTAATGGAGCACTGATAACACTGATCAATGCTGTTCTATGGCAGGCTGTAGTAATGGAGCACTGATAACACTGATCAATGCTGTTCTATGGCAGGCTGTAGTAATGGAGTGCCAATAACACTGATCAATGCTGTTCTATGGCAGGCTGTAGTAATGGAGTGCTGATAACACTGATCAATGTTGTTGTATGGCAGGCTGTAGTAATGGAGCACCGATAACACTGATCAATGCTGTTCTATGGCAGGCTGTAGTAATGGAGTGCCAATAACACTGATCAATGCTGTTCTATGGCAGGCTGTAGTAATGGAGCACTGATAACACTGATCAATGCTGTTCTATGACAGGCTGTAGTAATGGAGTGCTGATAACACTGATTAATGCTGTTCTATGGCACGCTGTATTAATGGAGTGCTGATAACACTGATCAATGTTGTTGTATGGCAGGCTGTAGTAATGGAGCGCTGATAACACTGATCAATGCTGTTCTATGGCAGGCTGTAGTAATGGAGCGCCAATAACACTGATCAGTGCTGTTCTATGGCAGGCTGTAGTAATGGAGTGCCAATAACACTGATCAGTGCTGTTCTATGGCAGGCTGTAGTAATGGAGCACCAATAACACTGATCAATGCTGCTCTAAGGCAGGCTGTAGTAATGGAGCACTGATAACACTGATCAATGCTTTTCTATGGCAGGCTGTAGTAATGGAGTGCCAATAACACTGATCAGTGCTGTTCTATGGCAGGCTGTAGTAATGGAGCACCAATAACACTGATCAATGCTGTTCTATGGCAGGCTGTAGTAATGGAGCGCTGATAACACTGATCAATGCTGTTCTATTGCCGGCTGTAGTAATGGAGCACTGATAACACTGATCAATGCTGTTCTATGGCCGGCTGTAGTAATGGAGCACTGATAACACTGATCAGTGCTGTTCTATGGCAGGCTGTAGTAATGGAGCGCTGATAACACTGATCAGTGCTGTTCTATGGCAGGCTGTAGTAATGGAGCGCTGATATCATTGAGCAATGCTGTTCTATGGCAGGCTGTAGTAATGGAGCACTGATAACACTGATCAGTGCTGTTCTATGGCAGGCTGTAGTAATGGAGCACTGATAACACTGATCAATGCTGTTCTATGGTAGGCTGTAGTAATGGAGCGCTGATAAAACTGATCAATGCCGTGTCATTAGTTTAGAGGGATGGCTTTGTTCTTTTGGCCTTCCTGACCATGTACGTGTGATTGATTACATTGTTGCGCACTCTGTGTCTGTTACTGTACCTGATTTGTGGTCCTTATCTGTCAATGTACCATGCAATTGTAAGATGTACCTGATTGTTTGGTTCAGTTGAAGGTCTGCGGACCGAATGTTTGTGATTCCCTTTCTGTAACAAGCTTATCTATGCCTATTCAATAAAGCTTCACGGTTTGATGGTTAAAACTGATCAATGCTGTTCTATGGCAGGCTGTAGTAATGGAGCACTGATAACACTGATCAATGCGGTTCTATGGCAGGCTGTAGTAATGGAGCACTGATAACACTGATCAATGCTGTTCTATGGCAGGCTGTAGTAATGGAGCACTGATAACACTGATCAATGCTGTTCTATGGCAGGCTGTAGTAAAGGAGCACTGATAACACTGATCAATGCGGTTCTATGGCAGGCTGTAGTAATGGAGCGCTGATAACACTGATCAATGCTATTCTATGGCAGGCTGTAGTAATGGAGTGCCAATAACACTGATCAATGCTGTTCTATGGCAGGCTGTAGTAATGGAGTGCTGATAACACTGATCAATGTTGTTGTATGGCAGGCTGTAGTAATGGAGCACTGATAACACTGATCAATGCTGTTCTATGGCAGGCTGTAGTAATGGAGTGCCAATAACACTGATCAATGCTGTTCTATGGCAGGCTGTAGTAATGGAGTGCCAATAACACTGATCAATGCTGTTCTATGGCAGGCTGTAGTAATGGAGCACTGATAACACTGATCAATGCTGTTCTATGACAGGCTGTAGTAATGGAGTGCTGATAACACTGATTAATGCTGTTCTATGGCACGCTGTATTAATGGAGTGCTGATAACACTGATCAATGTTGTTGTATGGCAGGCTGTAGTAATGGAGCGCTGATAACACTGATCAATGCTGTTCTATGGCAGGCTGTAGTAATGGAGCGCCAATAACACTGATCAGTGCTGTTCTATGGCAGGCTGTAGTAATGGAGTGCCAATAACACTGATCAGTGCTGTTCTATGGCAGGCTGTAGTAATGGAGCACCAATAACACTGATCAATGCTGCTCTAAGGCAGGCTGTAGTAATGGAGCACTGATAACACTGATCAATGCTTTTCTATGGCAGGCTGTAGTAATGGAGTGCCAATAACACTGATCAGTGCTGTTCTATGGCAGGCTGTAGTAATGGAGCACCAATAACACTGATCAATGCTGTTCTATGGCAGGCTGTAGTAATGGAGCGCTGATAACACTGATCAATGCTGTTCTATTGCCGGCTGTAGTAATGGAGCACTGATAACACTGATCAATGCTGTTCTATGGCCGGCTGTAGTAATGGAGCACTGATAACACTGATCAGTGCTGTTCTATGGCAGGCTGTAGTAATGGAGCGCTGATAACACTGATCAGTGCTGTTCTATGGCAGGCTGTAGTAATGGAGCGCTGATATCATTGAGCAATGCTGTTCTATGGCAGGCTGTAGTAATGGAGCACTGATAACACTGATCAGTGCTGTTCTATGGCAGGCTGTAGTAATGGAGCGCTGATAACACTGATCAGTGCTGTTCTATGGCAGGCTGTAGTAATGGAGCGCTGATATCATTGAGCAATGCTGTTCTATGGCAGGCTCCTATGGCACAGTATTGTTCAGTGTATACAATCTAAAGATTCCATGTAAAAGTCTCCTATGAGGACTAAACAATAGTGATTAAAGTGTAAAAAAAAAAAAAAAGTGAAGAAGCCCCTCCCCTAATAAAATCTTATGTCACTCCCTTCATCCCATTTTTAAATAAAATTACGTAAACAAAAATAAAAAACGTGGTATCGCCAGGTGCTGAAATGTCTAAACTATTAAAATATAATGTTTATAAAAACCGTAATCAATGGTGTAAACATATAAAAATACAAAAATCCAGAATTGCTGATTTTTGGTTACTTCATATAGCAGAACAAAAAATTACAAGACCTATAAGTGCGGGCTACAGACCCGTATGTGAAACCCCCAAAGGAAGTAAAAGTCAAAGCGCAATGTATGGTGTAAAAATATATATATTTTATTAGATAAAATTATTAATTCATAGGGTATGCATACAATAATTTAGAAAATAAATAATATATAATAGAGTAAAACCATGTAATTTCGTCATAAAAAAGAGGAGGGGGTACTGGGGTGAGAATAGTATAGAGGGAAAATAACATCTAGGATGTGGAAGAGCGGCTGGTGTATATAAAGTGCTAGGCTAGGGGGTAGGTGCAAAGTAGTGCTAAACCAATTCATATATCAATAAATACATGTGATGTAACCAATAGCAACCGCAAATATATAAAAGAAATATATAGTATATACGTATAAGTGATTGAAGTGAATAACCAACAAATCACAAGTAATAGTTGTGCAAACAGTATTAATAAGAATAGCAGCCAATATAGGAAGATGTGCAAAAAATAGCAATAGTGCAAATAGCAGCCGGTATAACAATACGCCACACGTACCACTGAGACAGGACTCACCCCAGCCCCACACCACACTCCAGCGCATTTCGCCAGGAGCGGCTTGATAAAGCTGCTCCTGGTGAAATGCGTCGGAGTGTGGTGGCTGTGGAGTCGGTAGATAAATGTTCCGACTCCACAGTTTTTTGTACTTCCGACTAGGGATGGACCGATATAGTTTTTTTAGGGCCGATAGCCGATAACTTATACCGATATTCCGGTATAAGTTATCGGCTATTTAACCCCCTGTGACACCGCTGCAGATCATTGATTTAAAGCGGGCGCTTTAAATCAATGATCTGCAGTGGCTTTTGTGGGGCCATAGGCCGCCGCCGCCACCACCACCCGCTTCTCTCCCCCTACCTGTCAGGGTGGTCCGGGCCATCCATCCTTCCTGTAGTGTCCGGGGGCGTTCCGGGTGAAGAGTGAATCGGTCCAGGCTGTCCGGCTCCGGCGGTCATCTTCTCCACTCCGGGCAGGCTCCGGTCTAGTACGCTGCATAGACGCCGCTGCGCAGTGACGCCCGTGCGCAGCGACACACCTGACGTCACGGCGTAGCGGCGTCTATGCAGTGTACTAGGCCGGAGCCTGCCTGGAGTGGAGAAGATGACCGCCGGAGAAGAAGGACAGCCCGGACCGGTTCACTCTTCACCCGGAACACCCCCGGACACTACAGAAACGATGGATGGCCCGGACCACCCCCATTACGGGTAAGTTTAATTTTTTTATTGACTCGGAGGGTGGGGGAGGGGCCCGACCGGTATAGCGGTATGGGCAAAAATCCATACCGGTATACCGCCCAGCATCACGGTGGGGGGTGCGACGCGGTGCGGCGGGTCGGGGGGGTGGCGGTCGCGGTGCGGGGCATTATCGGCTTATCGTCAAGGTAAGCCCAAAATCATGATTATCGGCCGATAATATCGGCCATACCGATAATCGGTCGATCCCTACTTCCGACTCCTCTGTATTAATATGCGAATGTGTGGTATCCCGATACCGTATTGCATACCGTACCTTGTATGGTGGTCCCCAAAGTCACTACCGTTCAGGTAGGGTCCCCCAGGTGGGACAGCCTCTAGTCGTCTCTTTTGTAATGTCTAAATGTATATATTTAATAATGTGTGTATTTAATATAATGTATATTAGTACTTACCTTGTTAGCGTCGCAGGACCTTTGGTCATGTGACTATGTTAATTCCTCTATGGTATGTCAGAGGACCTTTGGAGGTCCTTGGGTCACATCTTTACCCATAACTCCTTGTACAGGAGATTGACAGTTGTTATGGACCAGTGAGCTTTAGTCCAGCCCCTGCCCATATAAGGGAGCTGTAGCCAATGATCGCTCTCTTGGGTTACTGCTCTCGTGGATGCCGGACTAGCAGGACGGATCTGCACAACTTTCAATGACAAGTCTACTAGGACTGTATCCACCTTTTCCAGCCCACGGGAGCACCGGAAAGCTGAACTAATTTATGCAGGAAAAGTCAGCAACCGCCGAGCCGAGAAGTTCGTGACGAATCAAATTTACTGTAAGTTCGCTCATTTCTACCAGAAACCTGCCCGCCTCAGCCTAAACTAAACCATGAATTAACATCTAAATCCCCGCTAAAGCTAGCGTGATTACTGGACCGAATCTAAACCCCTAAATCCAGTGGATCACCGCAACAATTACCTTCCTAAGCTCAATAGACTCACAAGGTCCCAACCACTTGTCAAGCTCTAATAGACTCTGTTGTATGGACTGTTCCTGTTCATTATTGCCTAAAATCTTCAATAAAAGTTCCGACAAGTTTCTGCAAATCTCCGGTTGAGGACAATCAATTATTTACTATCTCCCTATCGCTTTCGGGAAGGGTGGCGGTAGGACAAGCATACAGAGAATAGCCCTCACCCTGGCATCACGAATAGAAAGGGTTAAGCAAGCACCCTTTAATTACCGAACAGCTACACTCCCTATACCCAACTCCCCCAGGCTATCACAAATGTATTTATAAATAAAGTTGAATCCAAGAAGCTGTTCCACCAAGTTCTTCTAAGCTCTTCTAGCAGATAGAGGTAGTTGGGCAGAAGCTGCTGGTTTAAAAAAAATATCAATTTTATCTAATAAAATTGATATTTTTTTTAAACCATGGTTTTTACTTCCTTTGGGGGTTTTCACATACTGGTGTATAGCCCGCACCTATAGGTCTTGTATACCCCTATCTTACCTATGAACTTATTTTTTTTTTAGAGCCTACATATAGGAAGGGCAGTTTCTTTGTCAGAACAAAAAAAAAGCGATCAAAAAGTCCCATTAAAATAAAAAATGCTTCTGATAAAAACTACAGATCACTGCGCAAATAAAGTGGAAAGAAAAATGGAAGTCATAAAAAAAAAAGTAAAAAACAAATTAGCGACATGTGCATTGTATAGGTGCAGTCCATAGAGATTTGCATGAAGCTGCTCAGGATGGCCACTAGATGGCAGCAGACAACCACAAAATGATGACACTATATCCCCTCCCCCAGGTCATGTATCTCATAGATCAGCATTCCTCTCCAGCTCCCAGCATGCCCTGACAGCCAGATCCTCATATAGAACTGATCCCTAACCAGGGTGCC
Organism: Hyla sarda; assembly: GCF_029499605.1. Taxonomy (NCBI): domain Eukaryota; kingdom Metazoa; phylum Chordata; class Amphibia; order Anura; family Hylidae; genus Hyla; species Hyla sarda. The sequence goes on along the minus strand of NC_079200.1, from coordinate 7,172,757 downwards.
TCCAGCTGTTGCAAGACTACAATTCCCAGCATACCCAGACAGCTATTGGCTGAGACACTGTTTGAAAAACCCTGTAGAAATGCGGTTTGCTGCACATGTTTTCTCCCAAAATGGTTCATATTTTACCAATTGTCCAAAAAGGTATAAAAACGTGTGATCACAACCAGGAGATACTGTATATTACACCACACTGTATAATACACCACACTGTATATTACACCACACTGTATAATACACCACACTGTATATTACACCACAATCACTACTCACTATACTGTATATTACACCACACTGTATAATACTCACCACACTGTATATTACACCACACTGTATATTACACCACACTGTATATTACACCACACTGTATATTACACCACACTCACTACTCACTATACTGTATATTACACCACACTGTATAATACTCACTATACTGTATATTACACCACACTGTACAATACTCACTATACTGTATATTACACCACACTCACTACTCACCACACTGTATAATACTCACTATAATGTATATTACACCACAATCACTACTCATCACACTGTATAATACTCACTATACTGTATATTACACCACACTGTACAATACTCACTATACTGTATATTACACCACACTCACTACTCACTATACTGTATATTACACCACACTGTATATTACACCACACTCACTACTCACTATACTGTATATTACACCACACTGTACAATACTCACTATACTGTATATTACACCACACTCACTACTCACTATACTGTATATTACACCACACTGTATATTACACCACACTCACTACTCACTATACTGTATATTACACCACACTGTATAATACTCACTATACTGTATATTACACCACACTCACTACTCACTATACTGTATATTACACCACACTGTATATTACACCACACTCACTACTCACTATACTGTATATTACACCACACTGTATAATACTCACTATACTGTATATTACACCACACTGTATATTACACCACACTGTATATTACACCACACTGTATATTACACCACACTCACTACTCACTATACTGTATATTACACCACACTGTATATTACACCACACTGTATATTACACCACACTCACTACTCACTATACTGTATATTACACCACACTGTATAATACTCACTATACTGTATATTACACCACACTGTATATTACACCACACTGTATATTACACCACACTCACTACTCACTATACTGTATATTACACCACACTGTATAATACTCACTATACTGTATATTACACCACACTGTATATTACACCACACTGTATATTACACCACACTGTATATTACACCACACTCACTACTCACTATACTGTATATTACACCACACTGTATATTACACCACACTGTATATTACACCACACTGTATATTACACCACACTGTATATTACACCACACTCACTACTCACTATACTGTATATTACACCACACTGTATAATACTCACTATACTGTATATTACACCACACTGTATAATACTCACTATACTGTACAATACTCACTATACTGTATATTACACCACACTGTATATTACACCACACTCACTACTCACTATACTGTATATTACACCACACTGTATAATACTCACTATACTGTATATTACACCACACTGTATAATACTCACTATACTGTACAATACTCACTATACTGTATATTACACCACACTGTATATTACACCACACTCACTACTCACTATACTGTATATTACACCACACTGTATAATACTCACTATACTGTATATTACACCACACTGTATAATACTCACTATACTGTATATTACTCCACACTGTATAATACTCACTATACTGTATATTACACCACACTGTACAATACTCACTATACTGTATATTACACCACACTGTACAATACTCACTATACTGTATATTACACCACACTGTATAATACTCACTATACTGTATATTACTCCACACTGTATAATACTCACTATACTGTATATTACACCACACTGTACAATACTCACTATACTGTATATTACACCACACTGTACAATACTCACTATACTGTATATTACACCACACTGTATAATACTCACTATACTGTATATTACACCACACTGTACAATACTCACTATACTGTATATTACACTACACTGTATAATACTCACTATACTGTATATTACACCACACTGTATAATACTCACTATACTGTATATTACACCACACTGTACAATACTCACTATACTGTATATTACACCACACTGTACAATACTCACTATACTGTATATTACACCACACTGTATAATACTCACTATACTGTATATTACACCACATACTGTATAATACTCACCATACTGTATAATACTCACCATACTGTATAATACTCACCATACTGTATAATACTCACCATACTGTATAATACTCACTATACTGTATAATACTCACTATACTGTATAATACAATACTCACTATACTGTAAAATACTCACTATACTGTAAAATACTCACTATACTGTAAAATACTCACTATACTGTAAAATACTCACTATACTGTAAAATACTCACTATACTGTATAATACTCACTATACTGTAAAATACTCACTATACTGTATAATACAATACACACTATACTGTATAATACTATACTGTATAATACAATACTCACTATACTGTATAGTGAGTATTATACAGTATAGTGAGTATTGTATTATACAGTATAGTGAGTATTATACAGTATAGTGAGTATTGTATTATACAGTATAGTATTATACAGTATAGTGAGTATTGTATTATACAGTATAGTGAGTATTATACAGAATAGTGAGTATTGTATTATACAATACTCACTATTCTGTATAATACTATACTCACTATAAGGTAGAATACTCACTATACTGTACAATACAATACTCACTATACTGTACAATACAATACTCACTATACTGTACAATACAATACTCACTATACTGTACAATACAATACTCACTATACTGTATAATACAATACTCACTATACTGTATAATACAATACTCACTATACTGTATAATACAATACTCACTATACTGTATAATACAATACTCACTATACTGTATAATACAATACTCACTATACTGTATAATACAATACTCACTATACTGTATAATACAATACTCACTATACTGTATAATACAATACTCACTATACTGTATAATACAATACTCACTATTCTGTATAATACTCACTATTCTGTATAATACTCACTATACTGTATAATACTATACTCACTATAAGGTAGAATACTCACTATACTGTAGAATAATCACTATACTGTATAATACAATACTCACTACTGTATAATACTCTATTCTGTATAATACTATACTCACTATAAGGTAGAATACTCACTAATGTATAATACAATACTCACTATACTGTAGAATACTCACTATACTGTATAATACTCACTATACTGTATAATACTCACTATACTGTATACTATACTGTATAATACTATACTCACTATAAGGTAGAATATTCACTAATTTATAATACAATACTCACTATACTGTACAATATTCACTAATTTATAATACAATACTCACTATACTGTACAATACTCACTATACTGTATAATACTCACTATACTGTATAATACAATACTCACTATTCTGTATAATACTCACTATTCTGTATAATACTCACTATACTGTATAATACTATACTCACTATAAGGTAGAATACTCACTATACTGTAGAATAATCACTATACTGTATAATACAATACTCACTACTGTATAATACTCTATTCTGTATAATACTATACTCACTAATGTATAATACAATACTCACTATACTGTAGAATACTCACTATACAGTATAATACTCACTATACAGTATAATACTCACTATACTGTATAATACTCACTATACTGTATAATACTATACTGTATAATACTATACTCACTATAAGGTAGAATACTCACTAATTTATAATACAATACTCACTATACTGTACAATACTCACTATACTGTATAATACTCACTATACTGTATAATACAATACAATACTCACTATACTGTATAATACTATACTCACTATTCTGTATAATACTATACTCACTATAAGGTAGAATACTCACTAATGTATAATACAATACTCACTATACTGTAGAATACTCACTATAATGTATAATACTATACTATAGTGAGTGTTATACATTATAGTGAGTATTATACAGTATAGTGAGTATTCTACCTTACAGTGAGTATTACACAGTATAGTGAGTATTATATTATACAGTATAGTGAGTATTATACAGTATAGTGAGTATTCTACATTATAGTGAGTATTCTACCTTACAGTGAGTATTGTATTATACATTAGTGAGTATTCTACCTTACAGTGAGTACTCACTATATTCACTAGAATGTACAATACTCACTATAAAGTTGTATTAAAAGGCTATGGACACTAAACCTGAGCGGGTGGCAGGGTTATCAATAAAATCACTGTCTACACTACACCCAAAATAATGATTAAACATCCCTCTCACACCACCCAAACCTTTATACAACAAAAACCATACAAATTGGAAACTGTTGTAATTGCGTCAAGATTTGCAAAATTGACTTCAATTTTTCCTAATTATTTTTTTTTCCAGTTGAAGATCATTTATTATGGAAAATTGAAGTCATAACAAATGCCATTGTGCCACAAAAAACAAGCTTCATATGGGTGCGAAGATGAGAAAAATAAAAGTTTGGCTATTAAAGGGCGAGGAAAAAAAAATTAAAAAAAAAGTGGCCTGGTTCTTAACCTCTTAAGGACGCAGGGCGTACAGGTACAGGTGACATCCTGGTACTTAAAAGGGATATTCCGGGATCTAAGCTTTTATCCCCGATCTTTTTCTATGCCTCCAGCTGGTGCATAACTACAACCCCCAGCGTGCACAAACTACCAAAGTGCATGCTGGGAGTTGCAGTAGTGTAGTTATGCAACAGCTGTAGACACAAGTCCCAGCATGCCCTTCAGCTGTCAATGCATGCTGAGAGTTGTAGCTTTTGCAACAGCTGGAGGCACACTGGTTGCAAAACACTGAGATAGGTAACAAACTCCCAGTGTTATGCAACAGCTGGAGGCACACTGGTTTCAAAACTACAACCCTCAGCATGCATGGGCAGCCAAAGGGCATGCTGGGAGTTTTAGTAGTATGCCTCCAGCATAACTACAAGTCCCAGCATGCCCTTCAGCTGTCACTGCATGCTGAGAGTTGTAGCTTTTGCAACAGCTGAAGGCACACTGGTTGCAAAACACTGGGAGTTTGTTACCTAACTGTTTCGTAACCAGTGTGCCTCCAGCTGTTGCAAACTACAACTCCCAGCATGCCCTTTGGCTGTCCGTGCATGTTGGGAGTTGTAGTTTTGCAACAGCTGGAGGCACACTGGTTGCAAAACACTGTGTTAAGTAACAAACTCCCAGTGTATTGCAACCAGTGTGCCTTCAGCTGTTGCATAACTACAACCCCCAGCATGCATGGACAGCCGGAGGGCATGCTGGGAGTTGTAGTTTCGCAACAGCTGGAGGTTTGAAAAAATTGATAAAAAAAAAAATTTCTTAATCCTTCCAGTACTTAGCTGCTGTATGTTCCACAGAAAGTGCTTTTGTTTTTGTATTTTTTTTTTTCAGTCTGACCACAGTGCTCTCTGCTGACACCTCTGTCCATTTTAGGAACTGTCCAGAGTAGGAGCAAATCCCTATAGAAAACCTCTCCTGCTCTGGACAGAGGTGTCGGATAGAAAAATTCAAAAAGAAAAGAACTTCCTGCGTATTATACAGCAGCTGATAAATACTGGAAGGATTAAGATTTTTTTAATAGATGTAATTTAGAAATCTGTTTAACTTTCTGACACCAGTTGATTTAAAAAAAAATTAAAATGTTTATTTCAGCTGGGGTCCCGCCAGCCACCCCGGCATTCTGAACTTTGCTCCAAACACTGGGTTCCAGTGTTGTCACGCCACGCCCCCTCCAACAGACATGAATGGAGGGGGCGTGGCATCACGACCACCGGAGCCAAGCGTACTATACATTGGGGGGGAGATCAAAACCTGTCCTTAGGAAAAGTTGCCCATAGCAACCAGATCGCTTTTTTCATTTTGGACAAGGCCTCAGCAACCAATCAGATCGCTTCTTTCATTTTTGCAATGGGCAACTTTTCCTATGTACAGGTTTTGATAAAACTCCCCCATGATGTTTAGAATGTCAGAGATCGTGATCAGACATCTTATCCCCTATCCTTTGGATAGAGGATAAGATGTCTAGGAGCTGAGTACCTCTTTAAAGGGGGTTAAAGGGGTATTCCACGAAAAAATAAAATAAAAATAATCTTCATAACTGGCTCTAGAAAGTTAAAACAGATTTGTAAATTAATTCTATTTAAAAAAATAAAAATAAAAATCAGCTGCTGAAGTTCAGTTGTTCTTTCCAGTCTGACCACAGTGCTCTCAGCTGACACCTCTGTCCGTGTCAGGAACTGTCCAGAGCAGCAGAAAATCCCCATAGCAAACCTCTCCTGCTCTGGACAGTTCCTGACATGGACAGAGGTGTCAGCAGAGAGCACTGTGGTCAGACTGAAAAGAACAACTCAACTTCAGCAGCTGATAAGTACTGGAAGGATTACGTTTTTTTATTTTTTTTTATAGAATTTACAAGTCTGTAGAATTTTCTGGAGCCAGATGATATGAAAAAAATAAATAAATAAAATAAAAAGTAGTTTTTCATGGAATACCCCTTTACACAATACTAACTTTTTCTCTAACATGCCGACACTGTTCCGTGCCCTCTGCTCCACCTTGGAAATTACAGGGGGATGTACACTGAGGGTAGGTTCACACGCGCAGATTTTTTTGCGGGTTTTCCGCTGCGTATTTGAAAGTGGGCGGGCTCTTCTCGGCTGTCCGCAGCAGATTTTCCGCGGTGGAATTTACGCTGTGGAAAATCCGCCACAGTCCCTACTGACTGATGCGGATTTTCCGCAGTGTACATTCCGCCGTGGAAAAATCGGCTGCGGACGGCCGAGAAGAGCCCGCCCACTTTCAAATACGCAGCGGAAAACCGTGTGGCAACACACCCTGAAGGAGAGAAGAAGAACGAGGGAATCATCCAAGCATTCAGGGAGGGCAGATCACAGAGGCTGTAGAATTAGATTAGGAGGCAGGTGGATTACATTGTGCAAACAAAAAGCAGGGCCCCCACAGCTCCCCCTACAGGGAACAGAATGAATAAATAAATAGAATAAACGAATGAAGGAATAAATCACTTACCCTACCCAAAAGGTGTCCAGCAGCCCCTTATACAAAACCACAAGATTCACCTGAAAATCTCTTTATTGGAAAACAGAACAAGATTTACAGATAAGTTAAGCTTAGATATTTACTAACACGTTGGTCCCGTCTGCTCTGTGGGGAACATATATGACGATTGCCGATCTATAGGACCCCGGCGGGGGAGGGAGACGCACGCTTATAAATACTGTATAAACAATCTAGTGGAAAGCCAAGTGCAGGATACCTCGCACCTTGTATCTGTACAACGGGAGAGTGTAGAGCAGTGGTCTTCAACCTGCGGACCTCCAGCTGTTGCAAAACTACAACTCCCAGCATGCCCGGACAGCCAACGGCTGTCCGGGCATGCTGGGAGTTGTAGTTTTGCAACATCTGGAGATCCGCAGGTTGAAGACCACTGGTGTAGAGGATTGTATAGAACAATGAGTGGTCGCGTCGTTCATAGACATCGGATTACAGAATGTTTAAAGGGGCACTTCACTGGACAGCGTTCAAAACATTCAGTTCTGAACACTGGGGGGGGGGTCGTGACATCACGTCAAGCCCCTCCAGTTGATTTAAAAAAAAAAAAAAATATTTTTTCCAGTGGAGTACCCCTTTAAACGATGTACTCCATTGGTCAGCGTTCGGAACATTTTAGTTCCGAACGCTGGGAGTCGTAACGTCACAAGCCCCTCCCATAGACTTGCATTGAGGGGGCGTGGCGTGATGGCGTCACGACTCCCAGCGTTCGGAACCAAAATGTTCCGAACGCTGACCAATGGAGTACATCGTTTAAAGGGGTACTCCACTGGAAAACTTTTTTATTTTTTTATTTAATCAACTGGTGCCAGAAAGTTAAACAGATATATAAATCAATATAAAAAAAACTAAAAAAATAAAATAAACTTAATCCTTTCAGTACTTAGATGCCGTATAATCCACAGGAAGTTCTTCTCTTTTTGAATTTCCTTTCAGTCTGACCACGATGCTTTCTGCTGACACCTCTGTCCATGTCAGGAACTGTCCAGAGTAGGAGCAAATCCCCCATAGCAAACCTCTCCTGCTCTGGACAGTTCCTGACGTGGACAGAGGGGTCAGCAGAGAGCACTGTGGTCAGACTGAAAGGAAATTCAAAAAGAAAAAGAACTTCCTGTGGAGCATACAGCAGCTGATAAGTACTGGAAGGATTAAGTTTTTTTTTTTTTTTTAAATTGAAAGCTAAAACACATTTGTAAATTTCTTCTGTCATCAGTTGATTTAAAAAATATAAAAAAAATAAATAAAAAAAGTTTCCCAGTGGAGTACCCCTTTAAGCAATCAGACTGGTGCTTAGGACAACCCTGTAAGGACAGTTTTTACCCATGAGGCCGAGTGTATTTTTACACAACAAATTCACCACTGTTCTGCCCGGTTCACATCATCCAATGCTGGTCGGAGCCGCTCACGGATTCCATTGTTTCTAGCAGGTAAAGTAGCGCTGCATGCACAGTCTCTTTACCCGATATAGGAACAATGGGATCCATTGGACACCGATGGCGTCACCGATGGAACAAATCCAGCACTACGTCATGCGGGTGTGAACAGGGCCCAAGTCCAGGGCTACGAGATGACCGAATCTGCATTAAAGGGGTTCTCTGGAGGGGGGAAAAAAATGTTTCCAATCAACTGATGCCAGAAAGTTAAACAGATTTGTAAATTACTTCTATTAAAAAATCTTAATCCTTCCAATAATTATCAGCTGCTGAAGTTGAGTTGTTCTTTTCTGTCTGGCAACAGTGCTCTCTGCTGACATCTCTGCTTGTCTCGGGAACTGCACAGAGTAGAAGAGGTTTGCTATGGGGATTTGCTTCTAAACTGGGCGGTTCCTGAGACACGTGTCATCAGAGAGCACTTAGACAGAAAAGAACAACTCAACTTCAGAAGCTCATAAGTACTGAAAAAATGAAGATTTTTTAATAGAAGTAATTTACAAATCTGTTTACCTTTCTGGAACCAGTTGATTGAATAACCCCTTTAATCTTTCCAGTACTTAGCTGCTGTATGCTTCACAGGAAGTTGTGTGGTTCTTTCCAGTCTGACCACAGTGCTCTCTGCTGACACCTTTGTCCATGTCAGGAATTGTCCAGAGTAGGAGCAAATCCCCAAAGAAAACCTCTGCTGCTCTGGAGAGTTCCTAAAATGGACAGAGGTGTGAGCAGAGAGCACTGTGGTCAGATTGGAAAGAACTATACAACTTCCTGTGGAGCATACAGCAGCTGACAAGTACCTCCCCAGAGTACCCCTTTAAGTTAAAGCATCCGCATTCATGCCCCTTGGCGATAGGCCGCCTATTTCACCATGTAGCCCTCGATAGAAGTACAAAGTGGCCGTACCCTGAAAAAACTATGTTGGGGGGTCATGAGCCTCGGAGGTGAAGTACAATTTCTCTATTACCTATTAATAACAAAATAGCTTTATAATTAAATAAATTATAAACGCAACACAAACGAGAGCGTCCGACACTGGAGACGATTAAAGCCGAGAGACGATCGGGCGCCCTCCATAACCAGCAGGTCAGTTCACACGGAGATCATAATGCAGTAAACCATCGAGAAGCACAAAAGTCTTTAGGAATCAACAAAAATAAAATAAACCACATATATATACACAACTTCAGCTTCACGTGGGGGGGGGGGGGGGGAAAGACACCGATCGCGTTACTTTGTGTCACAGATCTCCTCGTCCCGATCTTCCGCAGATCAATGCAAGTGCTATGATTTATGCTACAGATTCGTGCCTTCAGGAACCACTGACCGCTGGAACTGCAGATCTTCGTTGCTCAGTATCAGCAATTATAGCGGGGGGGGGAAAAAATGTTCATTTTCATGAAGACATCACAGGGTGTGAGCGGTAAATGTTAATGCAGAGTAGGATATTGGCGCTTGTGTTGGGAAAAAAAAAAAAAATATATGGAGGAGCGGTTCTACTTCAGTATTCATTGCACAAGTCCAGAGATGTCAGGTCACTAAAATCACAGTCAAAGAGTTCACTTACACCCTCGCTGTTCTCCAGCCCGAAGTGGTACTCGTGAGAGAGCGAAGGGGACAGGCTGATGAACTCATCCGTAAGGAAGTCGGGCAAGACGGCGGCGGTGACGGGGGAGAGGTGGAGGTCTTCTGTGGGGTAACCTAAGGACAGCTCTGTCTCCGGTGTTAGCAGGGATTCTGGAAACAAAAAACAATACATTAAAAAATAAATAAAATTTAAAAAATTTAAATCGTGAAAAACTAAGTATCTCCATTTAAATCTTCTCAGGAAGTTCTATGTATCTAAAATAGAGGTCTCCAAACTGTTGCAAAACTACAATTCCCAGAATGCCCAAACAGCTTTTGGCTGCCGAGATGAAAGCCTTGATTTACCCTTTTGACACAACGTGGATCCTCTGGAGGAGGCAGACAGGCCTTTGGCTGTTCCGATATGTTGGGAGTTTTAATTATTGCAAGAGCTAAAAAGGGCCACAGTTTGCAAACCACTGATCTAAAAGCAAGAATTTAAAGTGGTACTAGACATCTTATCACCTATCCAAAAGGATAGGGGAAAAGATGTCTGATTACGGGGGTCCCTCTGCTGGGGATCCCCGCAATCTTGGCTGCGGCACCACAGACATCCGTGTCATTCCGTGCCGGATAACTGGCGATGCGGAGGCTCGTGATGTCACGGCCACGCCCCCTCAATGCAAGTCTATGGGAAGGGGCGTGGCGGCTGTCACGCCCCCTCCCATAGACTTGCATTGAGGGGGCGTGGGCATGGCGTCACGAGCCTCTGGTGCTGAAACGGACGATCTAAACGAATGCCGGGTGCAGCAGAAAGATCGTAGGGGTCCCCAGCGGTGGGACCATTGCGATCTGACATCTTATACCTTAACCTTTGGATAGGGGATAAGATGTCTAGGGGTGGAGTACCACTTAAATCTATGCATTTAAGTATAAAAAGGATCCTAAATCCATGAGGAGCATACCCTGGTTTGGTTTGTGGTTTGGTTCGTTATTTATCTTGTTTTTTCCCATAACATTTGATACGGTGCCACATAAAAGGTTGGTGCATAAAATGAGAAGGATCGGGGTGGGGCAGAACGTGTTTAAGTGGGTAAGTAACTGCCTCAATGATGAGGGTGGTTATTAATGGTTCTTATTCTGATTGGGTGACTGTTACAGGGGTCCATCTCTGGTCCTGTTCTATTTAATATATTTATTAATGACCTTGTAGAGGGGTTGAATAGTAAAGTAGCAATCTTTGCAGATGATACTAAACTCTGTAAAGCGGTAACACAATAGAGGACAGTGCACTGTGTATAGTAGATAACACAATAGAGGACAGTGCACTGTGTATAGTAGATAACACAATAGAGGACAGTGCACTGTGTATAGTAGATAACACAACAGAGGACAGTGCACTGTGTATAGTAGGCAACACAATAGAGGACAATGCACGGTTACAAATGGATCTGGATAGGTTGGAGGTTTGGGCTGGGAAGTGGCAGATGAGGTTCAAAACTGAAATGTAAGGTTGTAAGGTAATGCACATGGGGAGGAAAAATCCGGGCTGGGATTATGTATTAAATAAGAAAACACTGAGAACAAACGAAAGGATTAAGGAGTTTAAATTAACAGCAAATTTAGATGTAGTTACCGGTGTCAGGCAGCTGCTCTCAGGGCAAATAAAATCATGGGGGGGGGGGGGGGCATAGGTACCTCACACTCTTGAAAAAGCCAGTTATTACTGGCGAAACGTTGAGTCAGAGGATAATTGATTTTAGCTCAATCCCGGTCTTTGAAATTGGGTGGACCACGGAGATACGTGATGCTAAGTCTGTAGACAGAATAGAGCAGAATACTGCTAACATATCTCTGTGGTCATTACATCCTAAGCATAGAATGCTACTAAACTGAAATAAATAAGGGATTGTAATTTTAATCACACACTGCTACCTGATGGCAAATGAGCACCTTTAATTATAATTTGAAAATATTAAAAGTTAAGTTTTAGACCGAAGGGTCTTTATTCAGGGCTTTCCCTGAGGGGACTGTCATCCCCAAGGTTGTTTATATAGTTGTAGTAGCTCATAGATCCTCCTGGCGTTATTTTTTGTTAGTTACAGTACTGGTCAGACCACACCTGGAATACTGTGCACAGTACTGGTCAGATCGCACCTGGAATACTGTGCACAGTACTGGTCAGATCGCACCTGGAATACTGTGCACAGTACTGGTCAGACCACACCTGGAATACTGTGTACAGTACTGGTCAGACCACACATAGAATACTGTGTAGAGTACTGGTCAGACCGCACCTGGAATACTGTGCACAGTACTGGTCAGACCACACCTGGAATACTGTGCACAGTACTGGTCAGACCACACCTGGAATACTGTGCACAGTACTGGTCAGACCACACCTGGAATACTGTGCACAGTACTGGTCAGACCACACCTGGAATACTGTGTAGAGTACTGGTCAGACCGCACCTGGAATACTGTGCACAGTACTGGTCAGACCACACCTGGAATACTGTGCACAGTACTACTATCTAGAACTGTACGTATAACAATGGGGCATCTTCTATGTAACTATCGAAAAGGTTTCCACACCACCAGCACAGACGGGGATTCTTTACTGTAAGAGCAGTGAGACTATGGAACTCTCTCTCCCAGAGGAAGTGGTCATGTGAAATAAAAAATAAAAAAGTTCAGGAGGAGGGGCCTGGATACATTGTAGTTTTGCAAAAGCTGGAGGCACATTGTTTGGGGAAACACCATTCTATAGGAACACACCTGTCTGGGCATTAATATAGGCCTTCATTCTAGACGCTCACCTTGGTCACATGGTAGCAACCCTACACCAATATCCTGAGAGGGGGCCAGGGCGGTGGGCCCATTAGGTGCTGGGGCTGTGGGCCCATTGGGGCTCTGTTTGCTGGGTGAGTTGTCTGTAGAGCTCGTAGCTTTGGTCGGGGTCTTGACGGGACTACAAACCCCAGAAGTGTCTTCTGGGCAGAGGAACACGTCGATGGGTCCACGTGTGCTTTTAAGAGAAATCTGCAGCCCCTGGAAAAAATAAGAATAAAATATATATTTTTTTTAAAATAAATATTGCTATTTTTATTTTAAATTATTTAAATTATTAAAATTATTACTGCGACTGTAATACACAGAGTGAACACTGATCATCATAGGACACTGGGTGTAATACAGAGTGAACACTGATCATCATAGGACACTGGGTGTAATACAGAGAACACTGATCATCATAGGACACTGGGTGTAATACAGAGAACACTGATCTTTATAGGACACTGGGTGTAATACAGAGAACACTGATCATCATAGGACACTGGGTGTAATACAGAGTGAACACTGATCATCATAGGACACTGGGTGTAATACAGAGTGAACCCTGATCATCATAGGACACTGGGTGTAATACAGAGAACACTGATCATCATAGGACACTGGGTGTAATACAGAGAACACTGATCATCATAGGACACTGGGTGTAATACAGAGAACACTGATCATCATAGGACACTGGGTGTAATACAGAGTGAACACTGATCATCATAGGACACTGGGTGTAATACAGAGAACACTGATCATCATAGGACACTGGGTGTAATACAGAGTGAACCCTGATCATCATAGGACACTGGGTGTAATACAGAGAACACTGATCATCATAGGACACTGGGTGTAATACAGAGAACACTGATCATCATAGGACACTGGGTGTAATACAGAGAACACTGTTCATCATAGGACACTGGGTGTAATACAGAGAACACTGATCATCATAGGACACTGGGTGTAATACAGAGTGAACACTGATCATCATAGGACACTAGGTGTAATACAGAGTGAACACTGATCATCATAGGACACTGGGTGTAATACAGAGAACACTGATCATCATAGGACACTGGGTGTAATACAGAGAACACTGATCATCATAGGACACTGGGTGTAATACAGAGAACACTGATCATTATAGGACACTGGGTGTAATACAGAGAACACTGATCATCATAGGACACTGGGTGTAATACAGAGAACACTGATCATCATAGGACACTGGGTGTAATACAGAGAACACTGATCATCATAGGACACTGGGTGTAATACAGAGAACACTGATCATTATAGGACACTGGGTGTAATACAGAGTGAACACTGATCATAATAGGACATTGGGTGTAATACAGAGAACACTGATCATTATAGGACACTGGGTGTAATACAGAGAACACTGATCATTATAGGACACTGGGTGTAATACAGAGTGAACACTGATCATAATAGGACATTGGGTGTAATACAGAGAACACTGATCATTATAGGACACTGGGTGTAATACAGAGAACACTGATCATTATAGGACACCGACTAATACAAAGTGACACATGCCATATAACAAGGACTCTCTTACCTCTGTGGGGTCTGAGACTTGCATCTGTGTTTCTGGAGGGGCTTTAATCACCATCAACATTCGCTCTGAGGGGTCCGCTATACTACGGAGGTCCTGACAAGTCACATATCCTAATGTACAGTCAGTAAAGGAAAACTTAGCAAAACGAAGACAAGTAAGAGGTCACCAAATAGTTAACTTTGCACTGTAACATTTTTTATAACATGACAAATAAATAAAAATCTATATTGCGCATTCACAGATTGGATCCACTGCGGATTTAAATTTGCGGAGCCACAATTCTAAAATTTTCCTAGGCAAATGCACTTATGTATTTTTAATAAGCACTTCAATAATGTACTTACCTTTTAGAATCTGCAACTGAGGATTATAACTCTGGATCCGCAACCTCAAATCCATGTTGGAAGTGTTGTGTAAATGCGCCCTAAAAAGGCGTTTCCAAATCCATAAACGTATGGCCTAACCATAACTTAGAGGACTCCAGTGGAAAAAAAAAAAACGTTTTCTTCTTCACATAAACTGGTGCCAGAAAGTTCTACAGATTTGTAAATTACTTCTATATAAAAATCTTAACCCTTCCAGTACAAAACAGCTGCTGTTTGCTTCACAGGAAGTTGTGTAGTTCTTTCCGGTCTGAACACAGTGCTCTCTGCTGACACCTCTGTCCATGTCAGGAACTGTCCAGAGCAGGAGAGGTTTGCTATGGGGATTTTCTCCTACTCTGGACAGTTCCTGACACGCACAGAGGTGTCAGCAGAGAGCACTGTGGTCAGACTGGAAAGAACTATATAACTTCCTGCGGAGCATACAGCAGCTGATAAGTACTGGAAGGATTAAGATTTTTTAATAGAAGTCATTTACAAATCTGTTCAACTTTCTGGAGCCAGTTGATATGAAAAAAAAATGTTTTCCCCCCACCAGAGTACCCCTTTATAAAGGGAACCCATCATCAATTTCATGTCGCCTGACTTACAAGTCATCAGGGTGGGCTCTGGCAGCTTCCACCCAACCCACCTTTATTAGATCACTACCTGTTTGGGTAAAGGGAGATATCACTCCAGGCCAACAGGGTGGGGGAGAAGCTGCCAAAGACC